>NC_140582.1:752875693-753093193 GCF_964204655.1 Triturus cristatus | reverse complement strand
ATTATTACATCTAAAAAGAAACTGTTCCCGTGAGGTGGACTTCCAATGTGAAGCATCAACTGCCATTGAAAGATTTCGATCACGTGGCTATTGTCCTAACCTACTTATGAAAACTTTAAGCAAGGTTAACAAAATCTCTAGACAATCCCTATTAGACACAAACCGTGCTAATGCCAAAACAAAATCAGATATTTGTAGGTTCATTACAACTTTCTCTAATGAGACAAATACTTTGAGAAAGATCCTTTGCCGCAATTGGCACATTCTGAAAACAGATGGAGTAATAGGTGACCTTCTACCACCCTATCCACAAATAACCTTCAGAAGATGTAGATCTCTAAAAGACAAATTGGTGAACAGTCACTATGAACCTATTCCTTTTGTCCAACCTATCAGCAAAGTTGCCGGTTTCTTTCCTTGTCTGAAATGTAAGGCGTGTAGGAACAGTAAAAAGGTATCTTCGTATAATGTCCCTGGTATGAAGAAACCAAGATCAATTAACAAACTGTTGACTTGTAACACGCCATTTTGCGTTTACTGTCTTACATGTCCTTGCCCAAAGCAATATATTGGCAGTACGATCCACCCCACAAAAAAACGTATCCTAGAACATGCCAGAGCAATTGAAAAACAAGACTCCTCTTACCCTGTAGCGAGACATTTCGCACAATTCCACAACAGTGACAGAAATCTATTGTCATTTTTTTGCCTTGATCATGTCCCAGTCAGTGACCGCATGGGAAATCAGGAATTGAGGTTGAGGAGATTAGAATCTCGCTTTATTATCGACCTCCAAACTACCACACCTTATGGTTTGAATACAGAGGAGGCACTATCATGTCATCTAGGAAAACGTTGAAATACTTTTTGATATTGGGGGACCGAGATACTATAGTGTTTTCTGCTTCATTGTGATGAATAGACCACGGTTTACTTTATGCCCATACAGGGCTCAATTATGTTTTAAATGTTTGAAATGAATTGCATATATTTATTTATTTTTGTTGTATGCAGAATTCTGACTTGTCAATCATTGTGGGTTGATTTGACTCATCTAGAGTAACAATTCGCCTAAAATTGACCGCCTACTGATGTACTTACATCGTTTGTTCCTAAGTGCTTTTTTCACCTGCATTAATGAATTTCAGGACTGTATTTAATTTATGATGCAATATATACATTATTTTCTTTAAGTGAACAAAAGTCCGATATTTAACTGTATTTACAGTTTTTTCACTATGTTTTTGATTTAGTGAACCGGAACTAGATTGTGTGAAACGGATACAATACTACTCACGTAAACTGCACAGTGTAACTCAGTCGAAAAAGGCGCGAACGCTGAAACGCGTCCTGCTGTTACTGCTGCTATCTCGAGAAATAATGCAATAAATTAATCGCATCGAGAAATCTTGCTGAGTGCGGTCTCCTTCATTCTTCGAGTGGAGTTCTTATATATATATATATATATATATATATATATATATATATATATATATATATATATATATATATATATATATATATATATATATATATATATATATATATATATATATATATATATATATATATATATATATATATATATATATATATATATATATATATACTTTTTTTCCAGAAACTTTCAGTTCACACATGGTGTGAGCAGTGCCTACCTACGGTTATCTGCACACTAGTTGGTGCCCATATCTCATCACGGAGGTTGTTATTTACAAACCTGGCAGTACAGTGAATCTCTTCAATTACAGCTCGTCACACGATGGTGAGCTGATTATTTTGGTGCAGTACTACTCAACAGAGGTCAGTTCTCAGTTCTATATCTGTTGCAATCCTCAGATATTTTGTTTGGTTGTATTACTCCTCTCTGGCATACTTAAAATTTACAAAGTACAGTATGGCCACCCAAAAGAATCTGTCTGTTAGAACCTATAAGGTCAGCTCTGTGTCCTAATGAAACATCAATTGAAGTCATTCCTAGGTCTCAGAGTATTATTCTAAATTTGTGGGAAGATTTGCAGACAAGACTGATAATTTAAGGAAATCTTTACACAAAAGGAGCAAGTTTGTGTGGGAGGAATAACAGATTTGTTTTGAATGTATAAAGAAAGATATGTGAAGAAGGGATTCTTGCTACGTTTAATAAAAGTCAAACCTCACGGTTGATGCCAGAGCAACTGGTATTGGTGTTGTATTATCCCAGAGACATGATAAGAATGAAAGAACTGTGGCATTTGGCATCACGCATCTTCACTAAAGCAGAAAGGAATTATCCTGTAATTGAGAGAGAGGCTCTAGCGGAGGCCTGAGGTGCGGAATACTTTCGAGTGTATTTGTGGGGTGTGCGGTTTGAATTAAGGACAGATCACAAGCCATTGATTCAAATTTTGTCTGTGGGCAGAGCTGGTAAAGGATTGGCAAGACTGGCCAGATTGGCAGCAAGGTTGCAGGAACATCTGTATATAGTGTAATATGTACATGGATGGAACATACAGAGTGACTGTCTCAAGAATGTTTTTGGATTGTTAAAGAGTGGATGGTCTAGCCATGAAAAGCCTAGATACAGAAGGAGCTGTAGCTTCTGTACAAGATGCCGTACAGAGTGGCTTAGGGGCTTTCACAAGGTTGAACTGGGCGGAAGAGATGAGATCTGATATCTGATTTGGTATTTAGGAGGTGATTAATATGATTCAAAGAGGAGCTGTGAGGGAGAGTACCATTTTTCTGTTAGCTAGGCCATTTCTGAAGGTGCTGGAGGAGTTGTCTTGAAGTGGTCAGGACATAATCCTGAGGGGTGATCACTTTGTACCATCTTTAGGGTTGAGGTTTCGCTTGTTCAAGTTGGCGTATGAAGGCCACTGGGTCAAGGTTTGACCAGTAGAAGACTTAAAAAGGAATTTTCGTAGCCAGGTCTTGATTATCAGGTCAAGATGTGGGTGGAAAACTGCAAAATGTGCAAAGTGAAAAGAGGTTGAGTGTTGGCAGTCAAGAGTGTGGGTGGTCACACTGAAGACGCTGGTTTACCTTGGGACATCATATGCTTAGATTTTATAGGTCCTATGTCAGAGATGCTGTTGGAAATGAGATTTGCTGTAGTGGTGGTGGATGTCAATTCCAGGGGGCTTATTGTAAAATTTATGACGGATGTGACAACCAAGACCAGTATAGCAATATTAGAGCTTGGAGAGGGGGTTCCCTTTGTTTTGCTTACGGACAATGGGACGCAATTGACGTCCAATAAATGGTTACATTTTTTAGAGCAGTATGGTGTCAGGCATTCTCGTACGTCTCTTTATAATCCCAAAGGTAATGGTGCTGTCAAGAAAGCCAACATATTGGTCAAAGCCACCATTCAACTTGCACTTACTAATAAGGGCTGTATTAGGAAACTTCTGACTGATATGGTATGGGCTTATCGCACAACTATTCATAGTGCCACGAAGAAATGTCCTTTCCAACAAATGCGTGGACGTTCACCGGGAACAGAATTGGTACCCGTCTGGATTAAGATGTGGATTGCATCAGGAGTTGACTTACGTCAAGGAAAAGGATCTCAAATTTCAAGTGGGTGACTGGATCAATATACGATCGGGAAGAGTGAAGGGAGGACTGTCCAAATTAAGAGGTTCTTTTCGTGTTGTAGGAGTGGGGACGTTTTATGTGAGGTGGAATTTGAGGAACGTAGCATTTTACCAGAAAGGAGGTGTGTGTGTGTGCGTGAGGAAGAAGATTGTTCTGGTGTCATGTTGATGCAAGGCAAAGAGATTAATGTAAATAAGAGTGACAGTGGTAACGAGGTTACACATGATGATACCAGGTATTCATGAAAATTAGTTGAGGTCAGAGTTTGCATGCCTCCCGCATACTTGGAGGACTATGTGAGAATGTAAGTGACCCATGTGTGTTTGTTTCTTTACACACATTCTTTCTCCGTGTGGGCTTTCATTTTTAGTATTAGCATTTAAGTGTTCTTTTCTTTTTATGTTTAATGTTTTGTTAGGGGAAAGGAGGGGGATGTGTTGTGATGTAACTTGTTAGGACTTATAGACTGTAAGGCTGAGGGCACTCTAAGAGTCAGTTGCTCTTGGAATTGATCGACGCAAGGTTGTGTGCTGCATAAATCATCTTATACTACAACTATTATTAGGCAGATGCCTCTCCCTTCACAACACGTGGTTTCTTGACTGCTCCCTGCTTTTGAGACTCATCCTCGACACCCTTGTGTTTCCCTGGCCTGGGAACTGTGTATTTTTCTTTGGCGCTCGCTGCTGGCCAGCCAGGACGTAGAAAAAGAGAGAGTACCCTTTCTGGCTTACCCACACCCTTTTTACTTGCTCTCTGGTTGTGGAGGCTGGCCCCTCAGTGATTAAAGTGCTTCAAGAGAATGCTGACAAAATTAACTAAATCTTTACGAACATTAAAACATTCCAGTAAGAGGAAAAAAACTCCCTTAGGTGATCTGAGGAGTGTACAGAAAACTGAGGCATGCTACGTTAAGGCTTTAACTGCTGCATTTGCTTCACGAATTGAGATGGAAGAGGCAACGGGGTAACCTGTCCATACACCAAGTAGCCCATCGGCCTCGGGCCCAGAGCTGGCAGTAGTTCTAAACATTCTAGAAAGTGAGTGTGGGGCTGGGTCCCAGAGAGTTGGAGGTACCCAAAGGGTTCGGCGGCTATGGTGCCTTAGTGCAGACATCACAAATGCAGACAATGCAGCGAGAGCAATTGGAACAAGCTGCTGAGGGGAGAGAGGTGGGCCAAGAAAGTTTATCTAACACCACTCAGGACGGCAGGCAAGAAGGGGAATTATGTATGGAGAATGTGGGATGCTGAGGTATGTACCCTCTATTTCAGACCGGCAGGTATAATACAAAAAGAGGAGGATGATTGTGAATAAGTTTATTCGGTTATTTCTAACCATAAAGTGCATAACTTGAATAAACATTAAGACCGCCAATAAAGCATAGAATCATACTTTCTGTAAACAAGTATGTTTTTTTTCCCTCTTAAATGTTAAAATTGTTAAAGAAATTGCAGCATTATACTAAAATAAAATCAATTCTAAAATAATACCATGTCTTTGCGAGACATGATCTCTTTTTTTATGATTGATCCATTTCCTGTGTTCCCAGCTTTACCGTCAATTATTTTGAGGTGGGACATGGGTTAAAACTATACAGGTTTCCAGGTATGTGTTAAAAAACCATGTAACCTGTAAATCCATTATCTTTGTGTTGCCCTTGGGCAGACTTGACTTTGCGCCTAAATGTACAGGTGTTAAGCAGCAGAGGTGATATCAGAGCGAGGAGCAATGGGGAATCTCTGCAGCGCCCTGGGCTGGGTTCGGCACCTCCACACACGAGTCCGCTCGTTCAGATGTCATTTCAAGCAATGCTCTGGACACACAGAGTCAGACTGGTGCAAGGTAAAAGGAGGAGTCAGACTTGGCTCAATATGAGAGTGTCTCTTTCACCAAACAGCCGGCAGAAGAGGTCTCCCCGGGTCAGGAGAGCATGCTTCAGGATGTGTTTAGAGATTGACTAGATCGAGGTCGCGCAGGCAACGACGGTGGATGAGTTAAAAGGAAGGCAAGACTGTGCGTGCAAATGGGGAGCCTCACCACAAGTGAGATGGAGAAGAGAGTGTCCGAAGGCGAGGACAAGGTTAGTTTCATTGGAAAAAGCTAATGAACAGCTGGAAAAGAAGACAGTGTAGCTCAAGGAGAAACAGGCGCAGACTGAGAACTATGCAAGGAGGCCTAACCTGCGGATCATGGGAATTCCAGAGCACAGCGAGGCCGCCGTGGGGTGTGTACTGTTTGTGTAAAATGTCATTAAGACCTTGGTGATTCCAGACCATAATCATGATTTGGCAAATATGAGGGCTCAGAGTCCCGCCTCAGTCTGTCGGTCAAGCCAAGTATCCTAGGACCATGTTGGTTAATTTTGTGGCAATAGAATCAAGGAAAGGACTGGCGAAGGTGATTAGAGAAGTCATTTAAATCAGATTTGTTTCATATCTCCTCAGATATGACCGCCGAATCAGCTCCGCGGTGCAAAGAATACTGAGCCCAAGTTTTCAAGCAGATGGGGCACAGGCCTCGATAATTAAATTCTCAAAACTGAAAGTATTATTTAAAGGCACGTTTCAGACATTTTGTAATGTTAAAGAAGCCGGTATGTTACTAAAGTCTACGGCTTAGTGTGGGAAAACAGGTCTGTTGGGTGTAGGGCGGGGCCGAGGGGAGAAGCAGGAGGATCTTGGCACTCTGTCATGGTGCCAAAACCACTGAGGGTGGAGTGGGCACTAAGGAGTGGGAGGAAGGGTGGGCCTCCCACCAAGGCATGGGGGCGGTACGGAGGGGTAAGCAGGCTGAGGGGGGTTCAGAGGAGTAGTACAGAACGAGATCCAGAGAAGTTTAAGACAGGGATGCCGTTCTGTAGGGAAATGGGAGAGTAGGTCCACCAATGGGGGTGACCAACTAGGATGTAATGGTACAGTTGATATTTATAAATCCTAATTGCTGTAAGTTACTCGAGATGGGGCTCGTCCTTTGATGGGTTTTCGATCGAACTTCGAAGGAAAGGAGGCACTGTACCACTTTATTGGATATGCTTATTTGCACATTAGTATGGGCGCTAAAGCAATTTTGGAAGGGGGAAAAGGGAGAAAAGTAGTATTACTGTTTGAAGATATGTGCTATGGTTGCTAGCAAGCATGTGAAGCATTTTTGTAATTTAAAGCACTTTAAGACACGTTTGCACTTTCAGCACTTTGAGTGATCATGCTTAGCTCAAGAGACCGGAAGGAGGGAGAGGTACCCAGGAATGTTTAGATGTTGGCTTCATTCAATGCTAATGTGATAAATAAAGAAAATGCAAGCTATAGAAACCTGGGTAGAGGAGTGTAACCAGTCTGTGGTGCTGCTACAGGAGGCTCCTATACCGCTGAGAAATCTAACGAAGTTTGCCATGCTCAAGAAATGAGCATGGTTTAAAGGCTTTTTGTCAGCCCCAGCTGCTCATTGGGAAGCTGCTGTTTTCTTATCTCAAATTACATGCTAATGTTCATGAATGGGGCAGTGCTGGGTCAATTGCTCTGTGTCTTCAGGACGGTTCACCTATATTAGTTTTTATGCCCCTGTGAAAGATAATGCTAGGCCATATAAGGAGCTATTTCAATCTTTAATACAAGTCTCAGGTGAGTATTTTGAGCGGGGATTTCAACTTTCTACAAAATCTTGGCATAGACTCCTCTTCAAGTCTTCTAAGACAGCAGAAGATCAGGGTTGCAAATGTCATTCAAAACAATAAAAAAGTAATCTCTTCAGTCTACCTTTGCAGTGATGCCTTCCCAGCAAAGAGGGAATGTAGATGTTTCTCTGGAAGGTTTCGAACTGCCTCATGGATTTTTTTTGTTTAAATCTAAAAACCCTGACCTTTAAAGGTTTGCAGTTTCTCTCCAATGGGTTCTCGCACCATTCAATTCTTGAGCTGGAGACTCTGGTGTAAAGGTGCAACCCGCAAGTGAGGAGGTAGGCCTTTAATAGGCAGTACCTTCAGGAGGAGGAATGGGCTAGGATATGTAAAGAACAGATTAAAGAGTTTTTGGACAAGGAATCAGGGGTCGCCCCCTCCAAATGTTGTCTGGAACATGCTAGAATCATATATCCGGTGGCAGATGATCGCTAAAGATGCAGCAAATAAATGCCAAAGAGCAAAAGCTCGTCTTGGGGAAGCGTGTTCAAGAAGTGTATTACAAATGTTTGTGGCATCCCTTGGAGGGGAACAGAAGGGAGTTTGAGAAGGCTAAATGGCCGTTGATTGACTACTATGCAAAGTGTTGAGCATCAAATAGGGCCTATATGCAAAAAATGTATGAGGAGAGTTAACCATGCAGGGAGGTTTCTGTCACAACAGGCTCACGAACAAGTCTCCAGAAACACTAGTCATGTGTTGAGGTGCCCAGTTTCTGGAGTACTATGTAGGGAACAGGGTAAGCTGAATGAAATTTTGCTTGAGCACCATAAGCGAATCTACAGCCACAAGCAAGTAATTGACAAGCGAGGATTAGGTACAATTTTGGATGGGCTTGATATCTCCACACTTTCAGAAGACGACGTGCAAAATATAGCCCGCCTCTTCTTGATAGAAGAGATGGTTGAGGTAGCTAGTAGTTTGATGAACTGCAAGGTCTACAGCCCGATGGCTTCCAATCAGAATTTTACAAGTTGTTCTTGGATATTTTATTGGCGTATTTGCTATTGATTGTAAATTCTATTTTGAAGGGTGGCACTATGCCTTATTTCAATTTAGGGAAAGTAGTAAGCTTTTTTTTTTAGAATTTTTCTATTAGATTTCGAGAAGGCCTTCAACCTCGTGGTCTGGGAGACTCTTTAGTATTTTGGATACGTTTAATATACCCTCCCATACAAAGTTGATTTATAAGATGTACGAGTGAGCCGAAGCAAAGATTATAATTAATGCAGCAGAGGCCTGTATATTGCAAGTTCGACTTTGCACCCAGCAGGGTTGCCCCCTGGCCCTAGTATTTGCTTTCTTTAATGAGCCATTGGCGATCGCAATACAGAAAGATAAGGAGATTTGCCCCCATACAGCAGACCGGTAAATTAAAACTATGCGGATGACATCAAGTTGCTACTTGAAGCTCGTAGGAATTCGCAAGAAAAAGTATTCAGGAGCTAGGGGGTTACAGAATTAATTATATGAAAACCAAAGTTGTCCTATGCAATGGTCAGGCTGATATTTTTCTCACAGATATTGCTACTTGTGCAAATGAGCAACCGAAGTGGTATCTTGGTATTAGGTATACATCGAAGATTGAAGACTTGTACGAGCTTAATTATGTCCCATTACTTTTAAATTGAATTCGCTTCCCCTCACCATTTTAGGGAAGTTGGCGCTGATAAAAAAAACAATACTCCCTATTTAATTTTCTTTTTTCGTTTATACCGTGTATGCTAGCAACATTAGTATTCTTTTATTTTTGTCTTTCTAGAAAAATTGAATCTTTTTATATCTTATATCTGGCAGAATTAAACCGCTTGATTAGCAATTAACACTTCATACAGAGGAGTGGAAGAAGGGGACTTAACTCTCCCCAATTTGCGGGATATTACTTGATCAATTTTGCAAAATATATGCCCAGGTTTAACGAGTATTACAAATTAGTTGGAATTTTTTTAAGAACGACCTGTTTGGTTTTAAAGGAATACAATATCAGGAATGCTATAAAATTGACAAAATCACCCAAAGAAATTGTGTTATAAGATCTTCCAGTGGTTCTTTAAAAACGTAGGGCTCTCTATAGGTGCTATGCAATTCAGTATATAAAGGTTACTACATCACTGTTGGAACTGAATTTGGACTTCAGCTATCGGATGGACTTAAAAACAGGCTTGAAATGGGGGGGGGGATGTAGGTTTTCACCGGCTGCCGATTTCATAGTAGGGGATGGGTGGAAGAATTGGTCAGAAATTAAAGAATTGGTCAGGGGTCATTTTGGACTGTTGGGCTCTTAAAGAGTTCTGGCCTCTAAGCTTAAGACTTTTCATATTAGTCAGATCTGGGGCAGTCAAAAGTTGATTATCGGTTTGATTGAGGCGTCAGATTTACAACGATCAGGTAAACGAAAAAAACTAGCTTGCATGATGTAGGGGCCCAGATACGTGCCAAAAGGCTATTAGTAATTGGGGGAAATATGATGAATTCTATGGTGTTTAGAAGGGCCAATTGGCGTAGAATGCAATTCTATACATAATGGTTGCTTTACAGAAACTCACAACTTTTGAATGAAATCAATTCTGCACGGTCCAGTTGCTGATTTAGATGTGAATCAAGGGCACCTGCAAATTGGTCCCATGTCATTAGGCGGCATGCAGCCATTCAAGGATAGAGATAGCGATACTTCGGTATCTGGAATCAGCTTGGCAGATAGAACTGGGGCCTAGTATCTGGTTGGTGCTAGTAAGCTGTGATCATGCCGTACGAATAATTTCCAGATACCAAAAAATGAATTATTTTTTCATGCTTGTTGCCAGATCTTTGCTGCTGCACAGGTGGCAAACTAAGTTGACTACCTCCGTTAATAAAATATGGGGTCAATTTATGATGGAAATCTCTGGCTAAGGTGAAAATATCTAAATCGTTCTTTCTATATTTCATAAGCAATGAATTGTGTAGAGAATTTTCAGGAAGTCATTGTATAGTGTCTTAATTTGATTAATTATATGATTTATTTTGAAATTAGATTTGAATGGCATGAAATTTGTTTTGGACTTGTGCTGATGTGTTGGCCTATGGCACATGTTTACTTTTGTCTTCTTATTCGGATCCCAAATAAAAATAAAAGATACATGCATTCGGTCACTCATCTTTACACTCATGCATCCAGTCGCTGACTCATTCTTGCATTCACCCACATTAAAAACACACAAACGCAATAACATATGCAAGATAAATTTAAAGAACACAAGTAGAAAAGAAAATGGCGGACACATGAAACTACACACTGCAGCAAGTATCAGTCTTTCAAAGGTACTGTAAATCTATTGTTTTAAAGTTGCAGGGAGGCCACCACATTTAGAAACACAATGGCCTTTCTGGAATGGTAAAACAATGTTACACTAGAAACAATAGCGTTCCATAATGGTCTCCAGGAATTGGCCAGATGGGTGCAAAGCAATGCAGAGAAAATAAAAGCACAAGCAAGCGACTATTGGCACTTCCTATAGAGCTGTAGTGTCCTCTTAAGAAGCATTAAAATAAAAAGAGGACCAGCATAGAAATAAAAGGGGAACTATAAAACGAGAAAATAGAAAACTAAAGGAGTCACCAACCAGCCCGGATACTGAAGCACACTCATTTTCAAGTGGATGTACATGTGATCAGAAACAGCAGTCATTTCATGGTAAAGAGTCAATGACTGATGTGGACTGAACCATTACCCCATGAAGTATGCAGTCACTGATGAAAGCAGGATGTAAATGACACTTCAACAGACAATGGGACCTCTAAGTTTCCATACGGATATATATTTATACATATGGATGTATGTATTTACTGTTTTTTATTACAACATGCTGCATGACAGACAAGAAGAGATTCTGGCAAGGGCGGTGTGGCCACGCGGGCAATGGAGTAAGACGTTTACTGCTGAGGCTCCGGCGTAGGTTCCCCTTGCCTGCTCCATTGATCCGCGCTAATTTGTTTCTGTGGCTGCACATCGCGTTGGCTGACCCCCGCTGCGGCCGGGGAGGCGAGGCGATCCGCCGGCCGGGATTGAGGGGTGGTGCTGGTGCCCGGCCGGAACTGCAGGACTCCTGGTTGCTGAAACCAGGAAACGCCGGCGTACCTCCCCCCTAAATCGGGCCACGACGCTGGGAGCGATCACCAGAGCCACTTCCCTGGCCGGCAATGGGCGCCGCGGGTGCTGGATCGCCCGAGGTGACCTGATTTACCCCATTTAAAGAGAGCGCTGGCTCCCTGAGACCCGCGGAGCCGACGCTGATCTAACACATGCAGTGGGGCCACATGGCGGCCATCGGCGGAGGAGACTGCGGTGAGCCCCGTGGCCCCTGGGGAGCGTTCCGCTGTTAGCAGGGGCCGCTGCTAGGGCCACGCAAGCTACATGGCCCCACACCACAACTGCCAGCAGAACGCGTGGCCAGCTGCTGTGAGGCCAGAGGTACGATCCATCGGCAGGGAGTCGGGGAGGCTTGTAGTCACCACCAGTGCGGGGACCCCCTGTTGGATTGGGCCAGGAGGGTTTCATTACAGCAGACTGTATCGCTCATGTGAAGGTGCTGGGGGCAGCTGCCATGTGAGTCCATTGAGAAAGGGCCCGTCTGCACCACAGCGCCCGGCTGCGACACACTCTCGGTGGGGGCACTCCTGGTACGCAGCCTGCTGACTTGGGGGCCCCGTTCCGTAACCACAAACACGGCACCAACTGGACAGGTGCACAGCAGCGACACGAGGGTGAGGCTGCCGGGGAGCCCGCTGAAGTTACGCTGGGAGGGACTGATGGGGGCAGGGAGTCAGACTGGGGGCTGTACACTCACTGGATCGTCACCGCACCGCCCCTGCGGCCCTTTGCCTCCCTCCCTCACTACAGACGGTCACTTGAAACAAGGCCTGGGACGTTTGTCGGGACATCGCCGCGCCTGGGCCCACACACACTCCTCTCCATCCTCCACCTACCGCTTGGGAATTACGCCGCATGGGCGGTGTGCTACTCTCTCCCCCCAACACCCGCGCGCACTGAGGGATTCACAGTTTCCTGCCCTGTAACACCCCTATGTCACACAGGGGCCGACCTCGGACGGGCGCTGGGGGCCTGGCATCACAACCCCCCCGGATACGTGCGCAGTCTGACAAGATGGCTGCCGAGACCTCACCCAGCCAACTGGCCAGCAAGTTGGACGCTGTCCTGGCAGCGGTGGAACAACTGGGGAAGACAATGGAACTGACACGCACTTCCCTCAAGAATGTAATCGATAAGGTAGTCATTGACGTGAACCTCGAACACACGAATCACCACAAGCTGGCAGACAGGACTTCTGCAGTGGAAGACATCATGCAGGCGATTTCTCCGCAGGTGACGGCATGGGAAAAATGGCTCAATGTCTCGTGGACCGAGTGGACTTCTTGGAACGCCAAGCAGAGGACGCTGAAGTTCGATCAAGGAGAAATAATGTGCACGTGGTGGGCCTTAAGAAAGGAGTGGAGGGAAGAGATGCTGTGATGTACGCCGAAGCCTGGTTGAGGGACATACTACCGGAGGGATCACTCTCTCCACATATTTAGTCATTGAGCGGGCACACAGGGTGCCGGCCAACCGCCCTCCCCCAGGTGCAAATCCTCGACCGTTCCTACTGAGGGTGATGAACTACAGAGACAGGGATGCGATCCTCCAGGAAACCAGGAATCTGGCAGCAGTCCAGGTGGAAAATCAAAATATAATGTTCTTTCCTGATTATACCATTGTGGTCCAGCGGTAGCGGTACTCCTACATGGCGGTGAAGCGCCGACTACGGCAACAGGACCTCAGATACTCCCTGCTCTTCCTAGCACGTCTGCGGGTGGTAGCTGATGGCAGGTCTAATTTCTTTGACACTGCTGAGGCGGCCGGTGACTGACTGGATACAGGAACTTCCACGGAGGGCGCTCGCTCGTCGGCAGCCTCAGCCGCTAAAGGACAACAAGGGCCTAACCGCAGGTGTGGAACGAGCAGACGAAGCAAGATCAACGTAGTGCCCTCCAGGCGGTGGCGGTGATCAGTGGAACTCCAGGTGAAACGTCTCCCACAACACAAGACGGAGACAGCGCTGATGATCTCTGGGATGACACTCTGAACACACCGGGATCGAGTGATGTTCCGGAGGTCACCCCTCAGATGGCATACTATAGCCCTTATGGACATATCCTATAGCAGAGACTCTGGACACGAACCATGGGGCATGCAAGTATTTCAGGGCCACGGACCCACACCTTTCTGCTGTTGTTGATTCATGTTTGCACTGATGGGAGCTTTACAGTTGGCGGGTGGGAATGCACAGAAATCTGCGGTTATGAGTGCTCACCCTCTAGGCCCCGGGGGTCACCTATGCATAATATAACCTTGCTCTATATAAAGTCATACTAGCCCAGTATATTGTATACCTGGCGGGACTAGGGAGCCCTCATCATAGGGTGTTTCAGAACTTGCGGTAGTACTCTACCTGCGTGGAGAGCCCCCCACTCCCTTCTTTTTTGACGTAATGTCGATTTTTGGTATTGTTTGGACGACTGCATGTTGCATTCTCGTCCTTATGGCATTGTATGTTTTAGTTCACTGTTGGGTTTTTGTCAGCCACACCCCAGACTGATACACCTCCTACACCATATATCCACCAAGCCCAAGGTCATTACTTCTTCCTAATCTATGTTCCGCCTCCCGGAATGTCCCCAGGCATGTCCGTGCTGCACGTAACCACCCCTACACAATGCTATGGCTCCCATCACGATATGTACATGGAACGTGAGAGGCATACATAGCCCCTCTTGCAGATACGTCTTCTATTTATATCTGAGACATCAACACGTACAAATTGCCCTTCTTCAGGAGTATAATTTGTCCGGGACTGAGGTAGGCCACTTGCGCAGGAGATGGAGGGGACAACTTCATTCCATGGGTTACTCTACATATGCCAGTGGGACATTAATATGGGTGCGACCGGGCACCCTGTTTCATATTGATGACTATCATTGACCCGGAGGGCCGTTATATCCTTGTTAAGTGTAGGTTGGATGGATGGACAGCAAGTAGTCATTGCTTCAATTTATGCTCCTAATGTAGACCAGGCCACTTTTTGCGATACCTTGTCGACACGACTCGCTGCTTGGCACGGAATCCCGATGATCCTGGGGGGGATTATAACTGCGTCTTAGATACCTCTCTAGACCGTTCCTTTCCCCCTCTGCCTGGGGCTCCCACGACCGCTGCCATGAAGGCGTTGAAAGCATGGGCGGCCCAGTGGCACTTGGTAGACGCGTTGAGGCACACATACGCCGTTGGCCTTTGGTTTTAAGATAAAGAGAGCTTGAACACTGCGCATCATAAGCTAAAAGTGGAATTATAAAGCAGTGGGGGCTCTCTACGAACAGCGGAGATATAGACAGCAGCCAAAGAAAACACACAGGATAAAGAGTTGGAAATAAACCCAAAGAATTACAGGAACTCTATCTTCATCAATAAGAGCGGAAACAAAAACTGGGACTTGTTCACCAAGGCCAGGTGGCCGTTATAGATCAGGCGCTGGTGTCCTATACAACAAGAATTGAGAGATTCTAAAGAACAGGAGTTGGAATAAAAATCACAGTCTTGAAAAAATGGCATTATTTGATTAGCCCTTCTAAACGCGTCGACGCTCTCAAAATAGCCACAAATATGTTTGTATATAAAATGATTGTAGACATTGATGACATAAAAATACACAACAGAGGTGGTCTAACTTTTTGTCTGGATTGTGGCTACCAATGACAAATGGTATTGTCTATTGTTCTATTTAAAAACTCATGTATAAACTGTGGTATGTTGATGATATATTAGTTTTAAATATTGTATGTAATATAAATGTTGTATTGTGATCTCTTTTGATCAAGAGGTCTTTTATTCAATTGCTTTTTTTGATCACATTTTTTTTTTAAAGGTTTTTCTTAATAAAAGTCAAGCTATCAATCCATCTACGACAAGTTCTTGTGCCAATACACAACTGATTGTAAGTGGTCTGTGAGAGTGGTACAGAGAGAATGCTTTGCATATGGTGAATGCGAGTCTAGGTAGTGATTTATAACTTTGCCCGGAGGACAACTCTATATAAATTTTCGGGGATTATAACTGTGTCTTAGATACCTCTCTAGACCGTTCCTTTCCCCCTCTGCCTGGGGCTCCCACGACCGATGCCATGAAGGCGTTGAAAGCATGGGCGGCCCAGTGGCAATTGGTAGACGCGTGTAGGCATAGGAACCCACAGTACAGTGTACTCCTACTCTGGTGCACACGGGTCACATGTCCGTCTCGATCGGATAATGGTAACCGCCGAGCTTCTGCCAGTGATCGCAGAGCCCCAATATCTTGGGAGAACTCACTCTGACCACAACCCACACACCTTACAACTCGACTGGAATAGTGATACGCCCCCCCATACCCATGTGGCGCCTTTAGCCGGACACATTACTAGATGGGACATTTAGGGACATACTAGGCATAGCCGTTACACAATACTTCGAAGACAATGAGGGTACCGCTTCATCCCTGCTGGTGGAATGGGACGCTTTTAAGATAGTAACCAGGGGGCACTGTCTGGGAATGCAAGCTGGCATGCAACGACAACTTGAAAAAGACCTCACCGTTCTGGAGGGCAAGCTGGCATCTCAGGAAGGGGAGGCAGCTGAGGACACAAACGGGCCACTTGCGTGCAGTCGATGGGAACACACCACGTTGCTGGAAAGGCTTAGGTGCCAGAATTACACGGCGCACTCAGCGCGCACACACACCACTCAGGGGATAAGACTGACAGGCTTGATTAGGCAAGAACTAATAAGAACTGAGGGTTGGCTATGCACACCTTGCTTTAAACTATTCCTACTGAAAATTACAATGGTTAATCGATTTGAGTGCTGCACCTGACTGTGCGTACCTCACGCACCTGTACAAACCAATCACAAAGGCCTGCAGCCAAACTGTCTGCTGGACTCAGGAGCGCACAACATTAAATTATATAAATTACATAACGCATGATTTCTAGTACATTTCTCACAAAATTAATCAAAGTTAGTTAAGATTAGATCAAAAAGATTTTTTTCAAAATTCCAAAACATTACATACAAATCAATTCTTGAACTGATACAGTTGAGATTCTAACACATCGTACTAAAACAATGTCATTCCATCAGACGATAACAAAAAAGTTCAACATAAAGCTCAATGCATTTCGGGACGGATGTCCCTTCTTCAGGGGCGATCTCTGCAAAAACAAGGAATTAACTCGACATTATTGCAGCATACATAGGAAAGATCAATCAGCACATTTTTCACACACAAGACACTTCAAGTAATCGAATAGCTATCCACTAAATATGCTATTTATCCATGATGGCCCTTAACTGTGTCTGCTAATAAAAGAACAAGAGAAGAAAAGATTTCTCTTAATCTCATAGTAAAAACAACGTACTTACTTGAAATGACTATTCAAAATGCTAGATGAAAGTTCCCACATTAAAAACTCCGACTGTGAAAGAAAACACACTATCGTCGATAGGTGCAAACAACAGTAAAAAATGCCAAAAGATGATTCTGTAAGTAAACTTGTAACTCTAACAGACTGCAAGAGGACCGAAAACTAATCTTTTGTTCCTGACGCATAAGAGTTTCTTGCGGGCTATACCGTAATGGCTAAAAAGATAAACGACAAGACACTGTAATCACGTTCAAGCAGTCAGACACAGAGCGTTAAACTAAACTGCAAACAAACGTCAACGAACGCTTACCCTCGATGCACACGAATGGGAGCCTGGGGGGCAGCCGAGCACAGCGAGGTCTGCCTCCCGGGCAGATTGGGAGGGGGAGAGGGGGGGGGGGGGGAGAGTGGCTGAACGGCCATTTTGTAATAATTGGGCTACATTTGGGAATAGCCCAAATGTAGCCCAAATCCAGGGAAGTAGCCCAAGGGGTATTAAGGGAGTTTGCGCGCCCGCCCAGCCACCATTTTAGGCTTGGTGACCTGGTGGCTGGGAGCGCTAGCTAAAAAGTTTTTGTAGCTGTAGGTGTAGGCCTTGAGTAAGGAAAAGCGTACCTGTAGTGATGGCAGGCGGCGATTACCGGGTTTTGGAGGCCATCCGATTGTTGAGCGAGGCGGGGAGGATGGATCTCCTGGTCCAGGACGCAAATTGGACGAGGCGCCCTGTGAGGCGTGCGTCCGCGGGGGTGGCGGCCGCCGTCGCGGCGTGTTTGCCCCCAGGGAGGTCGTTGTGCAGAGCGGTGAGTGGCAGGGGCGGTGCGTATGCCAGGAGCGCTGCCCCTGGGTCGGCGGTGTCGGCGGGGGAGGGCGCGGCGGGAATGGAGGCGGTGAGGGGGCGGGGACGAGCTCCGCGGCGGGGGAGAGCGTCGGGTGCCTCCCTGCAGAGGCCTAGATCTTACACGGGCCGCTCCTCAGGCCAGGGAGCGGCCGTAGTCACGGCAACGGCGGGAGCGCGGGGACGCTCCTGGGATGGCCGGGCCTCGGATCGGGGAGTGATGCGGGGAGCGCTGGGGTGGGCGGAGCAGCAGGAGGGGGACGAGGGGCCCGGGGATGTGCCCGGGTTGGGAGTATTGCCGGCGGAGGTATCTCGGGGCGGCGTGGGGTGGAGCCGCGCTGCCTCGCTGTCTGGGGACAGAAGGGAGGTGGTGGGGGGACAGGGGCCACGGGAAGCGGGGGCGGGCGGGTCGGAGCGGGGAGCAAGGCGGGATGCGCAGCATGGTCAGACGGCAGCGGGGGGCCACGCGAGGTGGGGTGGCACGGGCCCCAGCGGGGAGTCGATCGCGTTTGGGCAAGAGGCGTCCAGGGAAGCGACGGGGGGGGGCGCAGTGCGGGCATACCGGGGAGGGACGAACGGGCCATGGGATTGGCGGTGCCTGGCGGTGGCGGGAGGGGCCAAGCGGAAGGAGGTATTGGAGAGGGAGCAGCAGGGGAGGAATCCCCGGTGCTGTTTGAGTCGGAAGGTAGTGAGAGAGACTGGGACGGCCTGGACATATTTGAGTCCTGGGCGGAGGGTTTGGGGGGGGCGTCGGGGACTAGAGAAGGTGGCGTAGGGGCAGGGGGGACAGCGCCGGGGTGGGGCGGCGCGGGGAGCGGAGGGGCGACGGAGGGTAGGTCGGAGGGGGGCTGGGAGGGGAGCGCGGAAGGGGTGGGGGCGAGCGGGCAAGGGGTGGGGGGGCGGGGAGTGGGAGTGGAGTGACGGTGACGACGGAGATGGTGGGGAAGAGGACGTCGTGGATTTGAGCACGGTGGGAAAGGTGTGGGTCGCGGGGGCGTTGGGGGCCGGTAAGCGGGGATGGGATGGTAGTAGGAAAGGAGGTAGGCCCAGCACACCAGACCATTCCTTTTCTTTTCAGGTAGCGGAGCGACAGCGGGAACATCGCGGGGTGCCTGACTTGGCAGGGCTGGGAGCGGCCCGTCGACGCCAAGGAGAAGGGAGGGTGGAGCCTTGGGCGGCGTGCCCGGTACCAGCGAGGGATCCCGGCGCGGCTGGCACAAGTAGGCCCGTGACGGGCTCGCCAGCCCAAACACCCACGGGGTCACAGCGCCCCGGGGGGCATCGACGGAGGAGCACCGTAGGGGAGAATGTTGTTTTACCGCGAAAGCAGGTGGCACCACCAGCGGAAAGCGATGGGGATGCAGGGCAGGAGGAATTGGACTATGAGGAAGACAGTATGGAGGAAGGGGAGTTGCGTGAGGTGGGGGACGGTGGGGACGGGGGGGCCGAGTAATGTTGTGGCTAGTTTCTTGCAGGTGTCACGACGCCAGGCGCAGCCCACGGGTCGGACATCGAGGTGGGAAAGCAGCTCGGCCCCCAGGACAGGACACCGGGAGGAGCGACGGACGGAGACACTGGCGCCAGGTAAGACACATTTGCTCGGGCGCCCAGTGATGGTTTCAAGAGGAGTGGGAGGGGCTGGGGAGGAGGGGGGGGGGTAGCAGAACGGTTGCGCAAGGGTGCGTATGTGGTGGATGTGGCAGTGGGCACGGAAGGCTCGGAAAAGGGGGAACGAGGTAAGAACAATAAGGAGGTGACGGACGAGAAAGTGACAGGTGACTCAAAGGCAGGGGAGACCAAATTGGAGAGTAAGGAGTTAAAGATCAAACGGTTACCGTATATGGGGGTAACCAAGCCCTTGGGGGCGCACTTGATGTTGGCAACAAAGGAAAGGATTTGGAAAGGGGAGTATGTGGAGATGCTCAAACTCTTGCACAGGGAGGTCAGAGCGAAGGAGGGCTCTAAGGAGGAGGAATTCCGGGCGCGCATGGCATGGGACACGGAAGCGAAGTGGGGAGAGCTGGACACGGACCTGTGGCAGCATACCATGCGACTTGCCGGGTCGGGGAAGACTATTTTTACGGCCAGCGGGCTGCCGCTCGTGTATCAGCCCTTTCGAGGGGTTCCCACCCGAGGGGGGGTGGGTGGAGCCGGCAAGGGGACGACAGGAGACAAGGGTGCTTGCTGGGACTATAACAAAGGACTATGCACGAGGGATTATTGCAAGTTTAGGCACGAATGCTCGGGCTGCGGCAAGCGACATCCGTTGGTCAAGTGTTGGGGGGCTCAAGGTCAGGCGCACACCAGTCAGCAGTGGCAGTCCGGAGCCCCTAAGGCTGGGGCCCAGCAGCAGTCACAGCAGGCGGGAGGGGGGCTAAGGGGCCTGGGCCAAAGGGCTCATACTCCGGTTAGAGTGGAGAAGTTGGTAGGGGCTCTCGGGGGTTATCCGGACAGGGAGGCAGCGGAGCAGCTGCGTTTGAGGTTTCGGGATGGGTTCAGGTAGGGGTACGAGGGTCCGAGGGTACGGAGGTGGGCGGACAATTTGAGATCGGCACGGGAACACCCACAAGTAGTACAAGCGAAACTGGACAAGGAGGTGCAGGAGGGCCGCATGGTGGGACCCTTTCAGGATTGGCCGTTGCCTAATTTGATTGTGTCACCCGTGGGAGTGGTGCCCAAGAAAGAGGTGGGTCAGTTTCGCCTGATACAGCATTTGTCGTGGCCAGAAGGTGGGTCGGTCAATGACTATTGCTGAAAGTGCGGCCACTGTCTCTTACTCATCCGTTGACGTAGCTATGTCACTGGTGGTGTCCGTGGGCGCAACGGCGCAGATGGCAAAGTGCGACATAAAGTCGGCTTTCCGGCTGCTGCCAGTTCATCCAGATGACTGGTATTTGTTGGGCATACAATTCGGCGGTCACTGGTATGTGGACAAAGCATTGCAGATGGGCTGCTCCATGTCTTGCACACTTTTTAAATGTTTCAGCACGTTCCTACAATGGTTGTTTACGGAACGGACGGGTCACCAAGGCGTGACTCATTACTTGGATGACTTCTTTTTTGTCGGCACCTCAGACTCCGCGGACTGCCGGAAGGCGCTGGACAGTTTCCATGAGATCATGGGGGACATGGGCGTGCCACTGGCCCCGGAGAAAACACAGGGTCCCAGTACGGCATTGGCTTTTCTAGGTATTGAACTGGATTCCGTCCTGATGGAGGCGCGGCTCCCGGCGGATAAAAAGCAAAACATGTTGGGTCTGCTGACAAGTGTGTTGGCACGACAGAAGGTGACGGTCAGAGACATCCAAGTGTTGCTCGGACATCTCAATTTTGCCTGTAGGGTGGTCAGAGTAGGGCGGACTTTCTGTAGGCGACTGGGGAGAGCGTTGGAGGGGCAGAGGCCTCCACACCATCATGCAAAAACAACAATTGATGGACAGAATGCAGAACAATGTCATACATTCACCCCAGTACAAAGATCTGGGCCTAAATCCATCATTTTTTTGCTCACCATGCCATTCCAGTTTGAACCCAGCCATATGCAAATCAGTCTTGACCCTGTGCCTCATGGGAACAGTCCAGCCCGAACTGCCAAGCCAGGTCCTCCCTGGACTGGAAACAAGCATCCTAGGACCGGTTTCGGGGTTTCACCCCTCTTCAGCCAGGATAGTTTGATTCCAGTGGCATGGAGAGCACGGGACTCACGTCTGAGCATACCCGTCCCACTCGGGGTGACAAATGCAAAAACAACAATTGATGGACAGAATGCAGAACAATGTCATACATTCACCCCAGTACAAAGATCTGGGCCTAAATCCATCATTTTTTTGCTCACCATGCCATTCCAGTTTGAACCCAGCCATATGCAAATCAGTCTTGACCCTGTGCCTCATGGGAACAGTCCAGCCCGAACTGCCAAGCCAGGTCCTCCCTGGACTGGAAACAAGCATCCTAGGACCGGTTTCGGGGTTTCACCCCTCTTCAGCCAGGATAGTTTGATTCCAGTGGCATGGAGAGCACGGGACTCACGTCTGAGCATACCCGTCCCACTCGGGGTGACAAATGCAAAAACAACAATTGATGGACAGAATGCAGAACAATGTCATACATTCACCCCAGTACAAAGATCTGGGCCTAAATCCATCATTTTTTTGCTCACCATGCCATTCCAGTTTGAACCCAGCCATATGCAAATCAGTCTTTTGCCCACTACACCACCCCAGTTTAGACATGGCCATATGCAAATCAGTCTTGACCCTGTGCCTCATGGGAACAGTCCAGCCCGAACTGCCAAGCCATGTCTTCCCTGGACAATGATGGATTTAGGCCCAGATCTTTGTACTGGGGTGAATGTATGACATTGTTCTGCATTCTGTCCATCAATTGTTGTTTTTGCATTTGTCACCCCGAGTGGGACGGGTATGCTCAGACGTGAGTCCCGTGCTCTCCATGCCACTGGAATCAAACTAGCCTGGCTGAAGAGGGGTGAAACCCCGAAACCGGTCCTAGGATGCTTGTTTCCAGTCCAGGGAGGACCTGGCTTGGCAGTTCGGGCTGGACTGTTCCCATGAGGCACAGGGTCAAGACTGATTTGCATATGGCTGGGTTCAAACTGGAATGGCATGGTGAGCAAAAAAATGATGGATTTAGGCCCAGATCTTTGTACTGGGGTGAATGTATGACATTGTTCTGCATTCTGTCCATCAATTGTTGTTTTTGCATTTGTCACCCCGAGTGGGACGGGTATGCTCAGACGTGAGTCCCGTGCTCTCCATGCCACTGGAATCAAACTATCCTGGCTGAAGAGGGGTGAAACCCCGAAACCGGTCCTAGGATGCTTGTTTCCAGTCCAGGGAGGACCTGGCTTGGCAGTTCGGGCTGGACTGTTCCCATGAGGCACAGGGTCAAGACTGATTTGCATATGGCTGGGTTCAAACTGGAATGGCATGGTGAGCAAAAAAATGATGGATTTAGGCCCAGATCTTTGTACTGGGGTGAATGTATGACATTGTTCTGCATTCTGTCCATCAATTGTTGTTTTTGCATTTGTCACCCCGAGTGGGACGGGTATGCTCAGACGTGAGTCCCGTGCTCTCCATGCCACTGGAATCAAACTATCCTGGCTGAAGAGGGGTGAAACCCCGAAACCGGTCCTAGGATGCTTGTTTCCAGTCCAGGGAGGACCTGGCTTGGCAGTTCGGGCTGGACTGTTCCCATGAGGCACAGGGTCAAGACTGATTTGCATATGGCTGGGTTCAAACTGGAATGGCATGGTGAGCAAAAAAAAATGATGGATTTAGGCCCAGATCTTTGTACTGGGGTGAATGTATGACATTGTTCTGCATTCTGTCCATCAATTGTTGTTTTTGCATTTGTCACCCCGAGTGGGACGGGTATGCTCAGACGTGAGTCCCGTGCTCTCCATGCCACTGGAATCAAACTATCCTGGCTGAAGAGGGGTGAAACCCCGAAACCGGTCCTAGGATGCTTGTTTCCAGTCCAGGGAGGACCTGGCTTGGCAGTTCGGGCTGGACTGTTCCCATGAGGCACAGGGTCAAGACTGATTTGCATATGGCTGGGTTCAAACTGGAATGGCATGGTGAGCAAAAAAATGATGGATTTAGGCCCAGATCTTTGTACTGGGGTGAATGTATGACATTGTTCTGCATTCTGTCCATCAATTGTTGTTTTTGCATTTGTCACCCCGAGTGGGACGGGTATGCTCAGACGTGAGTCCCGTGCTCTCCATGCCACTGGAATCAAACTATCCTGGCTGAAGAGGGGTGAAACCCCGAAACCGGTCCTAGGATGCTTGTTTCCAGTCCAGGGAGGACCTGGCTTGGCAGTTCGGGCTGGACTGTTCCCATGAGGCACAGGGTCAAGACTGATTTGCATATGGCTGGGTTCAAACTGGAATGGCATGGTGAGCAAAAAAATGATGGATTTAGGCCCAGATCTTTGTACTGGGGTGAATGTATGACATTGTTCTGCATTCTGTCCATCAATTGTTGTTTTTGCATTTGTCACCCCGAGTGGGACGGGTATGCTCAGACGTGAGTCCCGTGCTCTCCATGCCACTGGAATCAAACTATCCTGGCTGAAGAGGGGTGAAACCCCGAAACCGGTCCTAGGATGCTTGTTTCCAGTCCAGGGAGGACCTGGCTTGGCAGTTCGGGCTGGACTGTTCCCATGAGGCACAGGGTCAAGACTGATTTGCATATGGCCATGTCTAAACTGGGGTGGTGTAGTGGGCAAAAGAACGATGGATTTAACCCAGATCTCTTGACTGGGGGAGAATGTCTGCATTGTCAGCATTCCGTCCATCATTTGTTTGTTGTAACGCTTGTTGTAACGCTTTTCGCCCTAAGTGGGATGGGTATTCCCAGACGTGGGACCCGTGCTCACTACGCCACTGGAGTCAAGCTATCCTGGCTGATGACGGCTGATAGCCAGAAACCGGTCCTAGGATGCTTGATTCCGGTCCAGGGAAGACATGGCTTGGCAGTTCGGGCTGGACTGTTCCCATGAGGCACAGGGTCAAGACTGATTTGCATATGGCCATGTCTAAACTGGGGTGGTGTAGTGGGCAAAAGAACGATGGATTTAACCCAGATCTCTTGACTGGGGGAGAATGTCTGCATTGTCAGCATTCCGTCCATCATTTGTTTGTTGTAACGCTTTTCGCCCTAAGTGGGATGGGTATTCCCAGACGTGGGACCCGTGCTCACTACGCCACTGGAGTCAAGCTATCCTGGCTGATGACGGCTGATAGCCAGAAACCGGTCCTAGGATGCTTGATTCCGGTCCAGGGAAGACATGGCTTGGCAGTTCGGGCTGGACTGTTCCCATGAGGCACAGGGTCAAGACTGATTTGCATATGGCCATGTCTAAACTGGGGTGGTGTAGTGGGCAAAAGAACGATGGATTTAACCCAGATCTCTTGACTGGGGGAGAATGTCTGCATTGTCAGCATTCCGTCCATCATTTGTTTGTTGTAACGCTTTTCGCCCTAAGTGGGATGGGTATTCCCAGACGTGGGACCCGTGCTCACTACGCCACTGGAGTCAAGCTATCCTGGCTGATGACGGCTGATAGCCAGAAACCGGTCCTAGGATGCTTGATTCCGGTCCAGGGAAGACATGGCTTGGCAGTTCGGGCTGGACTGTTCCCATGAGGCACAGGGTCAAGACTGATTTGCATATGGCCATGTCTAAACTGGGGTGGTGTAGTGGGCAAAAGAACGATGGATTTAACCCAGATCTCTTGACTGGGGGAGAATGTCTGCATTGTCAGCATTCCGTCCATCATTTGTTTGTTGTAACGCTTTTCGCCCTAAGTGGGATGGGTATTCCCAGACGTGGGACCCGTGCTCACTACGCCACTGGAGTCAAGCTATCCTGGCTGATGACGGCTGATAGCCAGAAACCGGTCCTAGGATGCTTGATTCCGGTCCAGGGAAGACATGGCTTGGCAGTTCGGGCTGGACTGTTCCCATGAGGCACAGGGTCAAGACTGATTTGCATATGGCCATGTCTAAACTGGGGTGGTGTAGTGGGCAAAAGAACGATGGATTTAACCCAGATCTCTTGACTGGGGGAGAATGTCTGCATTGTCAGCATTCCGTCCATCATTTGTTTGTTGTAACGCTTTTCGCCCTAAGTGGGATGGGTATTCCCAGACGTGGGACCCGTGCTCACTACGCCACTGGAGTCAAGCTATCCTGGCTGATGACGGCTGATAGCCAGAAACCGGTCCTAGGATGCTTGATTCCGGTCCAGGGAAGACATGGCTTGGCAGTTCGGGCTGGACTGTTCCCATGAGGCACAGGGTCAAGACTGATTTGCATATGGCCATGTCTAAACTGGGGTGGTGTAGTGGGCAAAAGAACGATGGATTTAACCCAGATCTCTTGACTGGGGGAGAATGTCTGCATTGTCAGCATTCCGTCCATCATTTGTTTGTTGTAACGCTTTTCGCCCTAAGTGGGATGGGTATTCCCAGACGTGGGACCCGTGCTCACTACGCCACTGGAGTCAAGCTATCCTGGCTGATGACGGCTGATAGCCAGAAACCGGTCCTAGGATGCTTGATTCCGGTCCAGGGAAGACATGGCTTGGCAGTTCGGGCTGGACTGTTCCCATGAGGCACAGGGTCAAGACTGATTTGCATATGGCCATGTCTAAACTGGGGTGGTGTAGTGGGCAAAAGAACGATGGATTTAACCCAGATCTCTTGACTGGGGGAGAATGTCTGCATTGTCAGCATTCCGTCCATCATTTGTTTGTTGTAACGTCCACACCATCATGTGCGGCTGTCGGCCAGGGTGAGAGAGGACTTGAGGATGTGGCAGTTTTTCCTGCACCAGTTTAACGGGGTGCCTTTGATGAGGGAGGTGGACATGGCGTGGGACGTGCAGATTTTCTCGGATGCAGCGGGGAGCAAGGGGTTTGGACTCTATTGGCAGGGGAGGTGGTGTGCAGAGCCCGGGCCCGCGGAATGGTTGGAGGGCGGCAGGAGCATTGCGTTCTTGGAATTCTTCCCCTTAGTGGTGGCGGTCACGCTGTGGGGGGTGTTGTTAGCCCACAAGAAGGTCACGTTCAGGATCGACAACATGGCAGTGGTGCAGGTGGTTAACAGGCAGTCGGCGCGGGACGCGCAGGTGCTCAAGCTGTTGAGGGTCTTTGTGCTGGGGTGTTTGAGACATGATATTGCGTTTCGCGCGGTGCATGTGCCAGGAGTGGACAATGACATTGCGGATGCCTTGTCTCGTTCACAGTGGGGGAGATTCCGTGGGCTCGCCAAGGAAGCGGACGTGAACCCGACCAGAATGCCGAACCAACTATGGGAAGTAGGCAACACAGGATGCTACAATTGGTTCTAGGCTCTTTAGCGCAGTCGACGAGGCGTGCATATCGGGCGGCGTGGGAAGAGTTTGTCCGTTCTGGGGCGAGGTGGCGGGCTTCCGGGGTGGAGAGACGGGAGGACGTCGTGCAATTCATACTGGACCTGGTGGAAAAAGGGTTGACGAAGGTGACGATAGTGGGCAAGTTGGCAGGGGTCGCTTTGGTCGGGAAGTTGTTGTGGGGCTACGCACCATCCGCGGGGGAGCTGGGGGCTCGGATTTTGGAAGGCTGGGCGCGGGAATGTGGGAGACGGGCCCGGGTGAGGAAACCACTGTCTTGGGAGCTGTTAGACAGGGTGCTGGGGGTCCTGCCCGAGGTGTGCTGGGATGTCGGGGAGGCCGCACTGTTCGCCACGCTCATGTCTTGGATGTTTTTCGGGGCCTTTCGGGTGTCGGAATTGCTGGGGTCCAAAGGGGAGCGGGGTCTGACTTGGGGTGAGGTCTCATTCGGGGAGCAGGTAGTGAGTATTTGGCTTCGGAAGGCGAAAACAGACCAAAAGGGTCGGGGGAAATGGGTTGCTCTGAGGAGAGGGCGCTCACCGACGGTTTGTCCTTTTCGGTGGAGTCGGCGGTGGAAATCATGCTCTGGGGGAACTGGTTTTTGCCCATAGGCAGGGGCGGGGGCGTTAAAGCTTCGCAATTGCTGTCAGTGCTGCGTAAAGCACTTAGGAGATTGGGGGTTGAGGTGAAGGGTTTTGGCACGCATTCTTTCCGAATTGGGGCAGCGTCGGAGGCGCATGCGAGGGGTTGGGACAGTGGGGACATCATGAAGTTGGGGAGGTGGTCATCGAATTGCTATCGGCGTTATGTGCGCAGCGAGACGGGGGGGGGCGGGGTACTTTAAAAAAAAAAAAAAAAAGGGGTAAAACAGAGAGAAGTAGGTTTCAGTGGGGGTTTTTGCTTGGTTTTCATTCTTGTTTTTCTTTTCAGGTTCGGTCATGGGACCCCTCGCCAGAGAAATGTCCGTTTGGATTGTGGGGCATTCGTTTGTGCGGAGGGCGCAAATCCAGGCGCAGGAGAGCTATTTTGGGGAAAGTTTGGGTTTTAATAAAGATTTGTTCTCTGTGGGATGGAGGGGTAGAGGAGGTATGCGCTGGAAGGAGTTGGTACCGGTGTTGAACGGGATTTTGAGGGCAGGACAGTGCCCAGATGTGTTGGTGCTCCATTTGGGAGAGAACAACATGGTTAGGGAGACGGGTTTGGCGCTGATGCGGGCAATGAAAAAGGACTTGGCTTTGATTAAGGAGAAATGGGCAGGTTGTTCTGTTGTATGGACGGAATTTGTCCCCCGGAGGAGTTGGAGGGGGGCGGTCAACCCGGGTGCAGTGGACAAGGCGCGGAGAAAGCTTAACACGGAGATGGTGAGGTTTGGCCGACATTTGGGGATCGGCCACTTGGCACATAGGGACATTCGCTATGACGCGCAGGAAATGTTCAGGGACGATGGGGTGCACTTGTCACGGATGGGGATGGACCTGTATCTCTTGGAGTTGCGGGAAGTATTGGCACGGCTGTTGGGGGTTTGCAGGCGTTAAGTTTTCACGCGCGGGGGTGGGGACAGAAAAAAGGGCGGAAGAGGCGTAGCCGCCGACACTTCCCCCTTTTTTCTGGGTGGCGGGGTGGTGGACAGTTGGCCGGGATTGGCTAGAGTTTGTTGTTATAGGTTTGATAATTTGGGTCCAGGGACAGGTAAAGGGTATACTGGTTGGATAAGTTTAGATTAAAGGTTGGATAGTTACAGTTGCACAGAAGGCAGGTAGGGGTTACGGTCAGGGGAGTTTGGGAGTTGGGAAAGGCTACATGGTGTAGGTTTGGGTTATATGTTGGTTATGGAATGTTATGTTGTATTGTGGGGATCGTAGGGGTGGGGGGGAGACACAAGGGGTCAGGAAGTTATTGTATAGCGAGGTGTTAGTTTTGTAAGGCAGTGGCCAAGGAGTTTAAATTGTGATATGCACCTGTTTCAATAAAGCGGCCTTTTTCACACACAATAAAGTGGTCTGGTGTCTGCTTGCCCCCCCCCCCAACTCCTCCCTTAATCTCCCAAATGAATCTAACGCCGAGAATTCACCTGCAAAAATACAGAAAAATATCAATATCCCTGTGCGTTATAATAAGAAAACACCCTGACCGCTAAGTCTGGCGCAACTCACCCGAGTATGTAAACGTCGCCGTTCTCCAGAATCGAACGTGATGAAAACTAGACTTGCCACCATACTGTTTATCCAGAAGAGAGAATACCCTTGTCACATAACTTGGGTGTAAACGCTTTTCAAACATTAGCGGCATGATGTAAACATAATAAACAGGGAAAAGTGATCTATCTTACCAGCAACGTGCGAAGAACTGTGCATGTAAATCCTCAAAACATGGTGATCCAAACACTTTAATATAGCGCTAACCTCCTCCTACACAAAAATCCTTTATTCATCAAAACGAAAGCAGCAGTTTACGTAAAAAAAAAAGTATGAATACATAAATCGACGCCATCTTCACCATATCTGAATTAAACTCGTTCGATCTAAGAACTCATACACGCCAGATCCAAACTGTAACGCTGATGCAATCCACATCAAATCACCCAATGCCACTGCAAAATTCAAAAACACAAACCCCCGCAACACACTTCCAGATAGATTCATGGTCTATCTGTAGTTCCTACACAATCCATCAAGATTCGATAATGCCAGTGTCTCATAAACCAAAACATCATGAAAAGAAGGAGAAAGAAAAAAAAAAAAAAATTATAATAAACAAATAATAGCATGTACCATTAAACAAATATTTGAAAGACCATGCTATATGTGGTTTAGCTGTGAGATCAAAAGAGTTTAAGAATACTCAAGTGTACTCTCAAAGAAAAGAACTCATTTCTAATCTATCATTAAGCCCTCGTGGTTTCAGAGAGTCCAACCGTTTCATCCAAAAAAATCTCCCTTTGTAACAGACGTTGATTAAGGAGGAAACCAGGATATACAGTTACTGTTTCCACTATTTTAAATCTAATTGGCGCAATGGTATGATGACTTTCATCCCAATGGTTTGCCAGGCAAGATGTGGTAAGTTTATTACGGATTTTACTTTTGTGCTCTGAAATTCGAATTTCTAGTTTCCTCTCAGTTTTTCTAATGTAAAGCTTGCCGCAGGGGCACTTTATTGCGTAAATTACATTGATTAGGCAAGAAGACACTTCCTCACCCGTCACCTCGCTTCCCTTCGCACAGAGCACCATGTTATATTCCCAACGGGACATACACCGGGAATTTGTATCCCATTATAACACGCTATACAAGTCACACGTCACAGCCACATCTGAGGATATAGACCAATACTTGGGAGACATTACCCTACCACAAATCACACCCGAGCAAAGAGACGAACTGGATGAACCCCTAGTCCTAGAGGAAGTCTGGGCAGGTGTACGCACACTGGCGTCGGGGAAGGCTCCTGGACCAGACGGCCTACCGACGGAGTTCTACAAAGCCTATGCAGACACCCTAGCCCCACAATTATTAAAAGTGTACAACACCACACTGACGGACTTCGCGCTCTCCGATTCCCAAAAGAAGGCACTGCTAGTCTCCCTCCCCAAACCTGACAGAAACCCGGAGGCACTGGGTTCATACAGACCGCTGGCAGTAGTCAATACGGATTATAAGATCCTGGCATCTATTATAGCAGCCCGCCTGGCCCCACTGGTCCGGGTCTTGGTACAGGTTGATCAAAACGGCTTTGTACCCACCTGCAGCACGGCTTTAAATACTCAGACTTTTCCGGGTTCAACGTCACGCAACTGACATATGGCGCAGACCTGGCTGCTTAGTACTAGACCTCGAAAAGGCCTTTGACTCCCTAGAGTGGCCATATTTATTTGAGGTGTTACTGGGGTACAGCCTGGGCGACTCCTTCCTGCAAATGGTCCAATTGTTATATACGCATCCGTCTGTTAAGAGTACGGACAGGACGACTAATTTCGCAATGTGTTCAGGTGCACAGGGACACCAGACAGGGCTGCCTTCTGTCGCCTCTCCTTTTTACATTAGCCATGGAACCACTGTCTTTGCGACTACGTGGGGAGGGGGTAGACTGGGGCATCCAACTGGGGGATAATCTGCATGCAGTTTCCTTATACGCAGACAATCTGCTACTGTACCTGCGGGACCTACACGATATTCCGGCCACTATCGCAGAGACACTTCGCTCCTTTGCGGACGTCTCGGGCCTACGAGTGAATTGGGCTAAGTCAGGATTGTACCCCTTCCGGGAAACCCCAACCCCATTGTCCACATTTCGTTACCTCATTATATTTATCTACAGGGACCTTACTGACATCCTGGAGGGCAGCCTGACTAGGGCGATATCTGCCATTAAGGCTCAGATCCAATTCTGGAAGACTCTCCCATTGAACGTAATGGGCAGAGTGGCGCTCACTAAGATGGTGGTGTTGCCGAAACGTCTATATTATTTTGCCAATCTCCCGGTCTATGCCCCAGTAGCGACCTTCAGAGAGCTTGAGCAATTGCTGCGCAATCTCATCTGGAATAAGTGTCAACCCTGGATGGAGCTACGGAAACTTTACGCTCCCACTGACAGAGGTGGGTTGGCAGTCCCCAACTTGGAGTTATACTATCTGGCGGCACAGTTGCAGTGGGTGACGAAGTGGCTGGTGGGTGTTAATTTAGAGGATACGGCTACCACGCAACCCCCATGGTCTCAATCACAGATCAACCACCTGTTTCATCCCATTGCTAGGCCTCCACGCCCAACACAAACGTGTCTTGCCCTGGCATATCGCTGTTATAAAAGGAGTTTATATATGACTAGGAATGAGACCCCATATGCCCTGTCAATCCCACTCTTGGGGATGCAGAGGGGTAGGACAACTATCCGGCCGGATGCTGGCGTCCTGGCACGAGACGGAGTTACACACCCTAGGCGATCTTTACGCCGAGGGTGCTCTAATATTCGAAAGTATGGCAGACGTTGTGGGTCTACCTGCAGGCCAATTTTTACTGTATACCTCTGTCCTTTAATCGCTCACTACGGCGTGGGGCGACGTCCGTACCAAACCCGAAACGCACGTACTACTACAGTACCTGCACGTTATGGGTAATGGATCCCATATCATTCACTGGCTGGTAGAAGCAATGCTAAAGCTCACTACACAACCGCTGACGCAGTTTCGGGCGAAGTAGGAGGCGGATAGGGGCACTCCTTGGACAGACAGCGAATGGGCTTGGATATTAGCCACTCCCACAAATATATACCACGAAATGCCAGATTCAGGCTTATACAAACATACATAGTACGCAGGGCATACCTTTTCCCCGATGAAATAAATACGTACTTTCACATAACTGCATCAGCATGTCCCCGCTGCTTGCAAGAAAATGCGGACTTGCTGCATATGCTGTGGCTCTGCGCTTCTCTACAAGAATACTTGAGGGAGATCATCCTGGAGCTAGTGACAAGTACTGAGAGAATGCTACCGCAGACGTGGGAGGCGTGTATACTGGGCCTGTACCCTAGACCCAAGACAACCCAAACTCACCTCTAGATTGACCTGGGTTTAATTGTAGCTAATAGGCTAATCACTAAGCGTGGGAAATGCACCGACCCGCCCGCAGCGGCCGGGTGGCGGAGCTCTATTTTAGTATGGGCCCAAGCGGAAAGCACAGCACTGCGCAGGGAGAAGGTAGCGGGGCTCCGCAAGTATCCCATAGCTCAGCACTGGGATGCCATTTTGTCAAGTCTAACGGGTGCGTGAGGGGACGGAGGGTGCGACTCCTCACAGGAGGCTGGACAACCTACGGGGGAGGATCGGTAGACGGTGGCTATACCAGAGTGATTTCCTGAGCACACGCAGCCCAGACACAAATACTGACCCTCTCGACAATCATTCTAGTGGGAAGCTGCGCTGGCTTGGGGTGGTTACATAGCAGGAGCAATCGCTGTTCGCACTCTGGTCGGGCGTGGCAATGTGGTGACGATTTTTTCTGTTTTTTTTTTTCTTTGTGTGTTTTGTTCTGTTTTATGGTTAAAGTTCTGATAATTACAAATCATATCCTACTTTGCTGTTATTTAGTGCTTGTTTGCAAAACCGTATGTGGTCAAGGACATGTGCGGCTGAGATGAGGTGCTCCAATTCTTCTACTCTGTGTAGGCACTGATACGTGTTAACTTGGTCATCCGGTGGTTGGAACACTACCTCTGTGGTATGGCCCTGGCCGCAGGAACTTTAGACGAGATGGAGAAAACTAATGTACCAGACAATGCAATTGACGCATCCAAATGTCACCACTACGTGCCTGTCACATGTATCACAAGTGCACATGCAGCAAGTCATTTCCTACCCTCCCTTTTATTTTGTCTCAATGTCGTTTGTAAACTGTCTATTTTACAAAACCAAATCAAGATATAAAAATTAAAAAAAAGGAGATTCTGGCAAGAATGATTACAGTGCAAACGTAATACCTCCAGGATTTGTCAGATGTGATAACCAGCACCAAATTCCTTCTCTACAAAGGTAATCTGACATTTCATGTAACAAAATACCTATCTGTAGGCTTTAATATAGAGACATAAACCACCATAAATGCCTACTGACTTTAAAATATGCTTTTCGCAATCAGTATGTCAGGCATACTGCATTTCTCATAACTTTTCATAATAAACAGATCAGACCTATAGCATCAAAAATATCTTTCATAGTAAACTTAGCACACCTTCTGCTGTTATCACTGGCTTATCAGCATAGTCAACAGAGGTCTCCAGCTTTCCCACAAGGTAACCATCACACTTACAGTAAAGAAATTACATAGTATACGGATTACATTTGGCAAAACAAAATGCTATCACTCCTAAGAGGGTCTAACAAGGATTCAAACAGTGCAAATTTATAGCCAAAGCTTATCAGAGGGGGTAACAAGAACCCAAACCCCTTTCTACTACAGTAATAAGCGAGATCCCATCTAACAAAATACCGATCTGAAGGCTTTAATACAGAATAGCGCCATGAAACCAATCGGTGTAAGAGCACTTTACAAGTAATTTTAACGCAACATTAATAATCTACCCTTAAATGACTACTATCTTTAACATATGCTTTTCACAATCAAGATGCATGCCTACTTCCTTCATTGTACCTTTTCATTATACACAATCCAGCCTATAACCTTGATCATTGGGTAGTCACCATAATCTCAGACCTACTGTGCCAGCCATAAGCATTCCACAAGAAAACCGTCAAAAAACTTACAAAATGTACATAATATAGATGTGAAAAAATATAAAACCGCTACAAAAGATCATAATAAGGATTATCACAGTGCAATTTGTCTATCGCCATATTTTGTTCTGGTGGGTCACCAACACCAAATCCTTTGCCTATTATGGTAATCACAAAAAAAGGGGTATAACCCAGCTTGCCACCGGGACCTGGGTAATTAACAGTACAGAAAATAGACAGTCCCAGTGGGACAATTTTAAAGAGAACAAATATTTAACATCCATTAAATTTACCCGAAATATTAAATTCTGATCAATATTATTTATTCATATTGAGCATCAATCAAAATGCTCAAAATTCAGTAGAACATCTGGAACATAGGTATACACAAGTGCCCCGAACGTGTACAAGGGAGAAGGGAATGACTCGTGCAAAGTGAGGGTTAAATGAGGGCGGACAGGGGAGACACACTATATACAAGTCGAAAATACAGAACACTAATCAGTGATACTGAGAGCACTGCTGTAGATGGGCACAGAGTCAGGTGACTGGGGCTGCTGCAGTCTGGGGGCATGCCCATAGTCAGGATGTTGGGGACCATGATACTAGATCCCCTCCTGGGAATGGCGGTTACTGTAGACACTGGCCAATACAGTTGTGACTCTCTTATGGAACAAATTGTTCCCCCTGTCAAGGCACCGGCACGGAATCATCCGGAATCACTGACACTAAGCACAAAAACCAGAACATGATGGCACAGTTGCAAGTTCTCTGTTGTAGTTATGTCGTCACAGGCAGTAAATGCGTCACTGATGTTTGTTTTATCTGAAAAACCTTGATGAATAAAGCATTTTTTTAAAGAAGGAAAATAATATTGGCTTGTCATAACCAATTCAAGTCTTCTGTACTGAGCGTAAGCTTTCCACAAGGTAACTGTCAGGTGAACAGTCCTAAAACTATACATATACACAAAAATACAGTTGGCAAAGCACAATATTATCTCCCCTAAAAGAGCCTAACAATCGCATATCGCCTATCCCACTGTTTATTCAGGTGGATCACTAACACCAAACCCCATGCCTACTCTGGTAATCTATAAAATTCCACGTAACAAAATACCTGCGTATAAAGTAATAACCCATCCTTTAAAACCTAATGCTAACATGCTATTTGGTGTGACGTGATTTTTTACTATGCATCATTTCTCTTAGTTACGTGTTCCCTGCTGCTCAGCCAGTATGGAATTGATGCTGCAGAATGCCAGGGAGCTTGGTAAGGTAATGGAATGCTGGAGTGCCTAGTGTGGCTGAGAGAGTGTCAGTTGGAGTGTGTGGGCTGAGCAGCAAGGAGGTTACTCCTGGTGGGCTGAACTTCCCATCTACTATTTACCATCTTAATATCCTGTAACTAAGACTTAATAAACCTTACTCATGTAACCTAGCCTATGGCTACTTGGACTTTCTTTGTGTCAGTACACTAGTCATAATAAGTAGGTCAGGCCTACTGGCCTTGTCATAACGTTTCATAACGGATCAAACCTATGACATCTGGCATAACCTTTCCTAATCAACCCATAAAGCCTTTACCATTAGGACTGCACCTTCCACAACGCTGCACCTTTAAGTGCACATAAACTGGCAACCATCATGCATATAGTTGTAAAATTACACATACTGCATAAACACAGCTTGCACAATATACATAAGAATCATCACAGTGAAAGAATGTTGGAATGGGAGGCCAAACCCAAACCTCTTGCCTACTATAGTAATCTATGAGATTTCATATAAGAAAACACCTGTTGATAACCTGCAACACAATGTGATAGAAACCAACTGTTAAAGGTTTACTGCTTTTACAAATGCTTTTCATTATAAAACACTATACAAACTGCCTTTATCATAATATCTCATTCAAAGCAGAACGGACCTATGGCATCAGGCAAGGTTTCCCTGTGCATCATTTAGGGCAACAGATTGCCCCCTTACCAACTGAGTCCTACAGTGTTGAACTTAAGTTTTCCCACAAGGTAACCACCAGGCACACCATCGTACAATTAGAATGGGATACACAATTACAGTTTGCAAACAAAAATGCTATTTCTTCTACGGCCTAACAAGGGTTTTTACAGAGCAAACATTCCGACTCCTTGGTTTCGCACTTGGGAGTAACCAAAACCCCTGCCTCCTACAGTAATCGGTGTGATTCTGTGGAACAAAATACCTATATGTAGTCTTTAATATAGAGTAATAATCCACACTTAAATGCATATTGACTTCCAACACATACTTTTCATAATACATACGTCAGGCCTGGATGCCATTATCATAACATTTCTTAAACAGATTAGGCCTACAGTCATGCTCACTGACTTGCCACCATAAAAACTCAGCCCTGGTGTACCAAGTATAAGCTTTGCCATAAGCGAAAAACTCAAAGAAAAGCAGCCTTTTTCAGTGCACATACACAAATGCAGTCCAATCAAATCCTGTACCCAGAGGAACCAACATGTGGGTGGAGCCTAAGCCCTTCTCTCAGTGCAGTTGTCACCTGACCTTATGAATATATGTCTTTACAACGCATTCCATTACAATGCAGTTGTTACAATGACCGCATTGTTACAACGTGAACCATTACATCGCAAGTCGTTACAATGACTTGCTGTAGGGGGAGCGCTGGACTTACGAGTAGTACAATTTACTATTCCTACTCCAGTTTGTGAAACAGCAGGGAAGGTGCTGGATGGTAAATCCAACACCAGCACGCTCCCTAAAGCAAGTCGTTGAAATGACTTGCGATTAATGGTTCGCGTTGGAACAACGCAGCCGTTGTAACGACCACGTTGAAATGGAATATGCTGTAGCGCATTCAATGTAAAAAATGTCTCCTGACCTTATGTGATAAACAAAAGAGAGGCCTACTTTCTCACCAGACCTAACAGTTCATGATTAGTGTAGCTCCAGGCACCCCACCCTGCTCTCAAGCCCAAAACTTCACTCTGAAGTCTTAAGTTAATTACAGAAGGGAAGGCTGCTGGGCCTGTAATATATTCATCTCAACTGTCCTTCACCCATGTGTGCTTCTGCCAGAGAAAACCCACACTGTAAACTAGTTACCTAAGACACATTAACAGCATTACAATGCCATGCTCGCACCCTGAAAGTCCAATCTCAGGCAGCCATACCGCTGCTGGCTCAGGCAGGAGGATCAATGAACACAATCACAGCTGCGTGGAGGGGAAGCACGTTTTTTCTGTGGAAACACACTACTTGTGCCCCATCAAAACATGTACTCCTGACTACCACCCATGTGGGCGGAGCCCAAGTCCCTATATGTTGTACTCCTGAAGGTGTTTTTATACATTCATCACAACAGTAGCGCTGTCGAGTCAGACCTAAAAACTCTCTAAAGTGTGTTTTCATGTCTGAAAATGTGTATCTGACAAATGCTGGAATCTGCTCCTCAAACAAATACCATAGTGCTATTGATTAACACCTTATTATTCTCTTGCCATACCAATCTTTACATTTGCATTCCAGAATCAATAAGACTTCAATCTACTTTATACTAAAGCACTGGCAATGCCATGATATGTCGCCTATTCAACCTATTGGCTGTGCCAATGTGTTTTGGCAAAGATGCACAGTACTGGGGAAAAGAAATGCTGTTTTCAGATGCTGTGTATCATCGAAAAAACAAAAAAAAGAATGAAAAGGCGCAATGACCTGTATGCATATACGAGTAATTAGTCTGTGGCAACCCAGCGTGATGCTATATGCCCTGGCATGCCTCACCATCCATGAGCGCATACAGCATTTCATTTAAAATGTTATCATTCCATGATAAATTCCATAGTGCCACCTACTAGGAGCAGTACATTAAAATAAAAATCAGTAAACAAAAAACGTACACATGCACACAAACGCTTTATGAAAATGGGGCAGCCTGGCAGCAAATGATTGCGGTCAGGCCCTCATAAAAATGAGATGCATAAATGTATTTGCCGTGGGAGAGCTGAGGGTGCAAGAGAAGAGCGAATCTATAGTCAATACAGGGGGAAAAAGGAAGTGCATGCAGGAGCAATAGAGGAACTTGAAACGGGAAAGGAATAAAGCAAAAAGGACTTGGTGGGAGGGAACATTAGACAACCTGGTGGAAGGGGGTAAGCAATATGGAGGGCAAAAAGGGGGGTGGGTATTTGAAGGGGGGAGGGGGGGGGGAGCATGCAGGAGACAGCCTAGAAAACACATGCACACTTATGGATTGCTGAAAGAAAAAAAAAGTGTTCCCTGGCTGTGAGCAGAGTAAGAATACAAGACATCCAATGAGAATCTTAGTAAAGTAGCTAGGCTCCATAAGAAAAACAAAAATAAAGTCAGGCAGGCGAGCTAATGAATGAAGGAAGCAAGCAAATGAGGAAAAGAAAGCAAACCAATTGTAAACTATGGGGTGGCACAAACTCACTATGTTTTGGTATTGTCCACACTAAGTCTTTCAACAGCAAACCGCTAAAAGCTATCTGTAGGCAAGATGCTGAACCCAAACCATCATCCTTTTGTGGTGAAATTTAGAAATTAGCCAAACATTTAATAGCAAATTAAATATCCCTTTCTCCCTCAGATACCAGACTGCCTTAAAATATCATTGCTTCCCTTTTTGACCTCAGAATCACTCTCCATTTCTTCAAATAAAGTTTGTCCTTTGCCTTTTTTTTGTCTCTTGCTATTCCATGGCTTGTCTTATACAACTGAGCATTGCCAGGCAATGTTGTGGTCGGTTGGTGTAGCAGGTGTATCCCTAAATTATGTGGTTTGCTATCGGTTGCCTGTAACATTAGAGTTACAAATACTGCCAACCACAACTACAAGTAAATTACAGAGGTGCTAAGATGCTTACCATGAGATCTTTGCTGGTTGTTTCTTCGGGGAGACACGACTCCATTAACAATAACATGTTTACTGGTTGAATCTTGCTTCGCAGTGTCTGAAGGCTGCACTTTTGGTTTAGTTGCAGGAATTTTGAAAAATGCTGTGCTTCTCACGGTGCGGGGTTTTTCTTTTTGTACAATCGTGATTTGAGCTGAGGTGACTTTGATTGGAGCAGGCTGAAAAGCATCATCAAATATTAAATTATGTTTTTTTTGATTCACTTGAATTTTAATAAAAAGGCACAAAAAAATTAAATTAGCAATCTGTCGCCTCACATGACTACAGTACCATGACATTGATTCTTTTTCCAGGCTTATAGAGATTCTGCCCTTTAATATTCTGGGCCTGTCCATTTAACACCCCATAACCTTTTATGGAATGGACATGTCACTGAATATTCTACATATATTTTAGAAACATAAAAGGGCTAGTAGTGGTATGCACATACTTCAATCACAGTGCAGAGGCGGGACTACATTTACCAGCCTTCCGCAAACATACACACGGCGCATGAGCAACAAGTGGCGAGGACGCAGAGACACGCTTCCCCAAACAATTGGCTGACATAAAAACCCACGGGGCCAAACAGATTATGGTCGATTAAGCAACAATTCTGACACAAACTTACTGCCACTCATTAGGCGATCCCGATACTGCTGCGTGATAACAACCCTGGTCTAAAACACCATTCAGCGCGAGCAGCACTAACATGCACGGTTACTGGGAATCAAGTAGGTGTGTTCGTGGACATAGAAAGTAAAGGTGGCTACAGATTTGATCTAATGCATTTAAAATCTTCAAAAACAATCCTACATTTCTGCTTTTCCTGACAGTGTGTGACTACTGGGACCGTCTCACCCCCTAACCTTATGATGACTATCAGATCTAGGCCCTTACAACCTTCTTTCACTATTTCCACTAATTTTGTATATGCACGTTGTACGCTGTTTATAATCTTATTTTGTACAATTTGATTTATCTTTTGTCTGATGTGCTTTTAAATGTATATATATGTACACATTAAGGGGTTCTTACGTGTGTGCATGTTTCTTAGCACAAAAAGGGAGATTCTATGTGATTATGAGACATATACAATTGCAGTGTTCAATTATATCCATTTTCTCTTCTAGTTCAGGCCATAGCAAAGAAAGTCTAATTACTGTCTCTGTACAGTTGCATGCATGCTTTATTGAATTTATGTACAAACGCATGTAATATTGGTTGAAATTAACAGCCACAGAACATAGGCATTATTACACTATACTAGTCCTGAACAAAGCTGACTGACCCACTGGGCATTAAATGGCTGAAACATGTCGACCTTAGATGTCTACTGCCATTGTACCCCTGTGACAGCTCACCGTTTTTAATCATGCCAAAGGACCTTCGGATTAAACAAGGAATTAGGATCCAGCCAGCAGTTTTAACTCACTTTAAGGCCGTAGCTTAAGAGCTCCGCTCAAAAAGAGTTGAGCCTCCACCACAGAATTATTCCGATACACGCAGATTAGACACGCCATTACCACTGCCCTACAGAAAGGCACAACCCCCCCAGAATCATCACCACTGGAGGGTCGTTTGCTAGACAGCTATCTTCCCCAAAAAGTGATCTCCCTCACATGCAAGAAATTGATTAACAATACCTCCGATCCTCTAGGCCACCTGCAAGAGTGTTGGGAGAGATGGTTTAGAATTTGATGACTAGGAGTGTCGGGAGGCGGTTGCCTCACCCAGGAAGGTCGCCATCCCGGCACGTCTGCGATTGGTCCAGCTTAACATACTCCACCAAACATATGTCACTGGTCCACAGCTAGTTCATATGGGGAGGGGTGACGGGGCAATTGCAGGCGCCGTTGTGGGCACACGGGTACCTTCATCCACATAATTTGGGAATGCGACCAGATACAACAGTATTGGCGAGAGATACATGAGGTAATGGAGGAGGTGCTGCATAAGACCATTCGTCCGGAGGCTAAGTGATGTCTCTTAAACATGTGGGGTCCCACTGATTTAACTATGGAAAGGACCTGGGCTACATTGGGGATGATGGTGGTCAAACGAGATACAGCCCGGCAGAGGGGAGCGTCGGCTCCGCCTACCTTGGCCTCCTGGGAGAGAAGTCTTGACTGCTGCATGTTCAGAGAAAAGACGGTATATATGGCAAGAGGATGCCCCAGAAAGTGGTCCGCAGTGTGGTCTGGGTGGAACGCATATAGGGGAGGGATGTGTGTGGCCCCGGTACATTCCTCAGAGGAGGAATCGCTATCCCCCTGACCTATCTCAAGGGATAAACTGTCATTTCTTTGTATATATTTTGCTATTGTCACCACAGTGTTATCACACTATGACCGTGCCTTGCCGATTGTCTTTTATGCTGTGTCGATTTGTTTTTCTTTTGTTTAAAGTAATAAAAAGATATTTAAAATAAAAAATAAGTTGAGCCTGGCCGTCCCACAATAGGTAAGTAGGGTGGGAGTCCGGTGATGAAGCAGGCCACACATGGCACCTGTGGCTGAGAACACAACAAAAATATCCCAAAGATGCGCTGATCACACCAATTCACCTAGTAGTTCTCATACTTTGAAGGGGTAGACTACGGGACACGCAACTATCTCACGCAACAAAACGGGATTTAAAAAGATAGGTTAACCCTCCATAGTGTAAATACTATAAAAGAAGGACAACCGGCACCAGGTCTTCAGTACACTTCTGGGCCTGTGGGTACTTTGCCAGGAAGGAGGACTGCTGCGCTGCTGAAGGACTGCCACTCTGCTAGACTCCTGCTTTGCTGTGCTGACCTGCTGCCCTCTTGCCTGGGTGAGAAGGACTGGATCTGTATCTCTTGAACTCAGAACCCAGTAACTCCAAGGGCTAGTTGGCTGGCCTCGTATCTGACGCCTCAGGAACATAACAGCCTTCCAACCACATTACATCTGCACCTGGACTCTGCCATCTTAGTCTACCCTGCCAAGTAGTGCCACCCCAGTCCTGAACGCTTGGAAGTGGGCTTAAGGTGCTCTACCAGCCTCTGTGGATCCAGTGGAACGGATGCATATCCTCTGCTGCAGGGCGTGACCCAGAGCAAAACGACATCTCCGCTGCTGTGTGAATTGGACCAGTCGCAAAGACCCGCATCACTGCCGCCACCGCAGAACCTTTGGATCTGCTTCTGCACGACACATTCTTTGTGCAGGCCCTCACATGGTAGGTTGACTGCAACCGCGATGACTATGCCTGGCTCCGCATTGCAGCCTCACAGCTTATCAGAGCCAACACGTCACTCAGACTGTGCACTTCATCCTTGACACCGGACTTCACATCGCAAGCCCCGACAACAGGATCCTCAACGATGACTCAGGTCCTAGCATCGCAGCATTACCACAACTCAAAACCCACATATCACTTCGACTGCGCAACACAACTTTGACGCGGTTTCTCACAATGCTCTGCAAACCAGTATTTAAGGTACTATTTCAGAGGGACTAACTTGGTCCCTGTAGCCAGCCCAGGCTCCAATCGTGTTCGGCATGAACATGCAACTTTTTCCCGGTCCAGCACGACCAGATATCCACAGTTTGCGCTTTTTTGCCACTATTTTTCCCTAAAAACGTTGACATGTAATATCTCTGGTTCTACTAATTGGATTTTTGGAATTTTGGTCTTGCATTATTTATTAAATTAAGCTTTATTTTTCTAACCTGGTGTGGGATCTATTTGTGTGGAGTTTTTACTGTTTGATCTGCTGCATAAAAAACTTTGCCTTCAAGTTAAGGCTGACTGCTGTGTGCCAATCTATCGGGCGTGGAATACACCTTAATTTACTTGTGCTTTACTCAGACTAGGATTGTTGTTGCTGATTGACCAAGGATCACACCCAAGTCAATTAGCAACCCAATTTCTAACAGAACATAACAGAAAATTATAGAAATTACCAAAATGATGCCACAGTAATTGAAATTTCACCTGGGGCTGGTGATGAGAGGGATAATAGAAAAGTGAAAGAAAATAGAAAATCAAACATATCTTTCGTCAGCACTTTCTCTAAAGACCATCTCGGACAAAAAGCCTTGTCTTGTAGCAAAGGTGTGTATCTGGGGATAATATCAAATGCAACAACTACTTTACCAAATTCCTACAATCAAGAGTTCATGACTTCTCCGTTGGTGAAAATCTATTAAGTTAATAATGATACCCCTTTGGCTGATAGGTTCAGGAGTAGTATATGGAGGATGAAAACACAGGAGGGGAAGAGAAGCACAGAGCCAGACAGAGCAAGAAGGAGATGGGGAGCACAGAAGCACACAGTGAAACATGGCACCTTAGAGACTGGGGGAAGCAACACAGCAGAGGCAGAGAAGCATATAGCGAGACACAGCGACAAGGAGACCAGGTAGGTTAGGGCGAGCACAAAACCACAGGGCAAGAAAGAGCATCAGAGACCATGGGAGGCAGATAAAATGCAAGCACACTGCAGGACCGGAACACAGAGGCAGAGGGCACAGAAGTACATGGCGAGATAGAACAACACAGAGATAGAGGTGCAGAGAAGCACACGGGGGAGACAGCAGGAAAACACACACTCTTGTAGATTGCTTAACTGGAAATAATTAAATAGACCACCCCCTCCCAAAACAAAAGGGGCAATTTAAGGACACAGTGATGCATCCATGCTTCAGGAGAGGGACAAATTCATAACAAGGAAGTAAATCTCACACAAGGAATCGAATACGAAGCAAGTAATTGAGAGTGACAGTGAGGCCAACCAATGGGCAGGCTCTAACCTACTGTAAGATAACAATGTATTACAACATACAGCGCACCCGCTGTTTTAGGCGAGACCTAAAAAGCAAAGGCAGTCAGGACAGAAAAAAAAGGGTATGATATTTGTCACAGATATAGATCGAGAACAGAGAGGAAGAAAAAGACACCATTAAAGTTTTAATCTCTTCTGAATCACACTATGCGTAAACTTTGCATGACCAATATTGTGATCTAAGCTGTATATATTCTACACTTAACACAAGAATGAAAAGTAATGGGCAAAAGAGAGTAAAGGAGGTAAACAGACCAAATGTTGGAAATAATAGGAAAGCTCTAACAAGCTGCAGTAGAGGTCCATCCGTGCTTTTTATGTCTTCGATGCAGAGATCTTTCAAGCGGTTTTAAAAAGAGAATGCCAGGGCTTCTTAACGTTATTTCTAGCTGCTGATGCTACTAATTTTAAACAAAAATACATTCTCAATAAGGTACCTTGTAGTCATCGGACAAATTCCTCCCAGATTGCTAGATAGAAACCTAACAGACTAACGCACATCAGATAAGTAATAGTTGGCATCCTAAAAATCATAATTACCTTTGCAAAAGAGAAAATACTTTGGTGGAGGAACGGCTTAGCTTAAATAAAATGCTTGGTTCAATATCAACAAAACTTGGAAGGCCTGCAATACAAATAGTAGTAATTTCAGTAAGTAAGACCTGTCAAACTACCACTAAATTTTACCATGTGAAGAGGGCGCGTGCCCTTTAAGGGTGAGGCCTCGTGCTGAGAGCTACTTAAGAGGCACTTGGCCCTCCACAATTCCAAACACACTAGAAACGAAAAAAAAGGGTAGCTGAGGCTGCCACTATTATCCTGGGGTGTTTTGACACCCCTTAATAGACATCGGCTGCTTACAGCCTGCAAAGATGAGTGAAAAGCCACTTTGTGATTTGGGTTCCAGCCCGCATTGGCTGCCATCGAGTGATTTTGGCTACTCACCAGGTGATCGTGTGAAGGGAGGCGAAAACGGGTGAGAACACTGTGGAGCCATGCGAGTAGGCAGGTCTGGTAAGTATACATATGGAGTCAGCAGAAAAACGAATATATGTGGTTCTCTAACAAACACACCGAAAGAAGTTACTGGGTAAACTATCAGAATTGTACTCTATCCTAAGGAATGACAGAGTCACCTGAAAAAAAAGCTTAAAACTTTGAGACAACTTTAGAAATCCAACTCCCCACAATGAAACAGTTCTTGCTGCGGAGCTGAATCATTAAAATTTTCTAAATCAGTTTTCCAGGCCCTAGTCCTATTCTTAGCACATTATACCTTTAAGCATCCTGAATAACTCTATAAAGCCAGATGCTAACAGGTGGAGATGTAAAACACCTCAACCGAACACATGATCAATTCACGGAGGAGGAATATAAACTCAATGAACAATATCTTCTTCATTAAAACCAGCAGAGGGGACTTTAGTGAGTTCGGTCTTCTACTTATCTAAAGCTCTGTTCTATAGCAAAACAAAACTTTTAACATTGTGTTGGCCTTTGCCATCATAAAAGATAACATGCACTTGGAAGGACAAAGCAATACCATGCCATGAATATTGGAGAAATGAAGTAGCCTTACTCAACTTCAATAAATAGAACTAACCTCAGGAACAACTCCGCATTCAATCTCACCTGACCCCACTTTGAATTCATTGCTGACAAACCATTTCTAAAAACATACACTACAGAGAAAATCAGTAGAAAAGGATGAAGTCCCAAGACCAAAGTAACTTCACTTACACTAGCTTGTTTCGGTTCACTACTTTGTTCACTCAATTGACTTCCTTCTGCCTCTCATGCAGGCACTAATATATTCACACAAAAATGCATTCATTACTGCTTAAACAGTACCGACTGCTTAGATTGTTCCGATTCAAATATATTATACTAAAATTCACACATATACCTCAAAGCTGCCCAACCAAGGAGGCCGTTTTCCCACCCTTCAAATTTCTCATCTGTCAAGTGAGGAGCTTTAACTGAATGACATTTTAGTTCTTTTTAAGTAATATGCTATTTTTTTCACCTGGATTTTGCTGAAAGAGGTTAGGAAAGACCTCGATCTACAGTTACCTAACTAAGGAATTCTTTACTAGCAGCATGTAAGTATCTTTTTTGAATGATTTGGAACACATTTTGTGGGATATGTTTGGGGGGGTGGTTGGTCAAGAGGTTTCAACAAAGAGCAAGTAAACTATTTGCAATAACTCTGTAACTGTAATTGTTCCATTAAGAGTAGCTATGTCCTCTTGTGAAGAATGGAAGGCTCACGCTGTTCTTGGTTGTCTTATTCACAGAGGCTGGTGTGTAAGTGTCTTCTGGTGTTTTAAATGTATGAGTTTTAAGTAAAAGATTTGAGTGCTGGGGAAGTGGCTGAGCCACTGAAGATAAAAGCCATGGTTTTCTAGACCCCCACCAGCAGCCCTGAATATTTTTACATCCGTTCATAATCCTCTACTTAATCCACCCCTCAAAACGCCATCTAATTTCCAGCCTGTAACCGGACCATAACGGAAATGATTTGGTGATCAGACACGAACAAAGGCTGCACAGATGCTCACCCGCTTTGGAGCACTGACTTGGTGATATACTGTGGAGCCGGCTGCTGAGCAGCACACGATCACTTACTTCTTGGACTGACTGTGGCTTAGCAACGTTGGGTGAATCTGTGGGGTAAAGAAGAAGCTACTGCAACACTCTGGGGACGGCGTGCGCTTGCCTGAGGTGGTACAGCTCAAGTTTGATCAAATGGGCCCCTGAGCCTGACTGATTTCTGGCAGCATGCAAGCGGTGCTATTGAAAGTAGAGCATTGCCTGGGAAAACCAGCGCTCCATGAGTGTTGAGATACTGTGTCACATCAGATTTACCTTTCCCCTGGTGAAAACTCACGCCTTCCCTCTGGATGACCATACAGTCTGACTAGCCCCGTGGGTGGAATAGTGTCATGCAGACACTGGTCCTTCATATTGGCGAGGAACTCCCACAGTGCCATATTGCCCCTCATCCGAGACATTACTATTGCATGTGGGAGGCATTATGGAGCTGCTCGTGCCCCTCCGACTGGTGTCGGTTCAGGTGGACTCTGATTTTCTATACACTTACCGTTTAAGTCAGGGTGATACTTGAGAAGGGGGGCCCTGCAGTTTAATTTCTACATTGGCATCTCCGAGGGGCCTTGGCTGGGTTTCCCTCTCTCAGTGAAGTCATGGTGAAGGATAAAGCAGGCTCGTGTGAGTAAGCTACTATGGGCACATTTGCAAGACCTTCCACCCCAGTTGGAGCCTCGTTGGCTCTCTCGGGCTAGGCGGACCCGCCAGCAGATGCAACATTGACTATCATACAAGCTATTGGAGACACCAGCTAGTCTCTAAAGATCAAAATCAGTGAAGTTAGTACAGTACTCCGCCTTCTTAGACAAGACCGCTTTAACATTGCAACCATGGTAATTGAGATGGAGGGGAGAATCCTGGAAGCGGAAGATACTATGAAGACACTCCAGTAACAAGTCAACTCAAAACCACCAAGCAATTGGAAGATTCTACTGAATATGCAGAGGCCCCTACCAGTACAACAATTGCCACATTGGTTTGCCCTGCTGTGTCCTCTGGACCTCCAACAGACTACAATTATGACAACATGGCTCCTGTTCTTGATACGGAAGCATGGCTTCTCCAAGTGTGTCTAGTGGAGAGAGTGCATCCTTTACTGGCACCTAGGCCCCCGGCAGGGGCTTCACCTCGAACTTTCATTTTACCAATTCTGGCCTATCAATCAATCAGACTGCATTTGTAAAGAGTAACACTGTCAACCCTAGGGGTATCTAGGTGCTGTGTCTGTCGAAACTATAGAGACAGATGTCAATCTACAGATGGCTAGAGCAAAAGGACTCCCATCCTTTGGGGCAAGCTCCACTATGGTTTTCCCATAGTTACTAGAATGTTAAGCAGACCCCATTCTCCAGTACCAGGCAGCAGTTGGGAGGATGAAAAGGAGCCTGCCATGGGAGTGGCACAACTGGTCTGAGGAGCAGATCATAGTTGCGGGCGGAGGGGGACTCCCAGGCAGAGTTCAACAATGACTCTGTTGAGGATATGCGAGAGCCAAAATCGGTTGAACGTCCAATCGGCAACTGTAAAGTGCAATTAGGGGGAGGGGGGGGGGCTCGGATTGGTGGGGGGAGGTCTTTATCACAGTGATGCCTTATGTAGATTAACATGTTATTTTCTGTATTCTCTCCTCAATTTGTTTTCAGTAGTGTATACTCTTGGACAAGAGGTAGCATGTTCACATATTACTATGACATGATTCTGTTATAGGGTGATGACCCAGCCCCTATGACCCCACTCTCTTTGCTATCCTAACCCAATTTACTTCATGGGTCATTGGAAGCAGATAGACTTTTTTCCTTATGCAGCGCATTATTTCTGTAAGTTTTATAAGTATGGGTGACAGATACTTCTGTGTGGAAGTGTGGGGTGAGATTAATCTATGATGTGTTACCAGTACAACCTGATGGCTAGGAAATACACACTGAATACTAATACATACAAACTTGCGCCATGGAATGTTAATAGGTTCTGTAGCAAGATAAAAAGAGTAACAGTGCTGCAGTTTGCCCAACATCAAGCCCCCTTCTCCTCAGTCAAGAGACTCATTTACTAGGAACCAACTGTAAATGTTGGGGCCACTATGGATTTGACAAGATCTATCGTGCAGATTACTTATGGTTCCAGGGAAGTGGCCATCTTGCTGCACAGGTCATTCCATATGGTAGTTGATGGGTCCTATGCGGATCCCATAGGCAGATATGTGATGGTAATTGGACATCTGCATCGTCAACAGAGGACATTTAGTGTCTAGGCTCTTACTGCTCTTTTGGACACCACAATACAATCCCTAACTGATATACTTTTAAATCTGCCCCATGTAAACTAATGATTGTTAGTGACTTTAATGAATCTTTCTCTCTCAAACAAGAGGAGATCCTGTAGTCTACAGGACTGGGTAGACTCCTTGGGCCTTTGTGACGCTTATAGAGCTAAGCACCCTGGCAAATTACTATACACATTCCACTTCTCGTATAAATATTTTTGTTTTCCCGATTAGATCATATATTTCTATTTGCCTTAGACATCAACGCAGTTGTTAACAGCCATTTTACCGAGAGATATTTCATATCGCACTCTAGTATCAAAATGAAGCTCTGTAGAGGGAGGGGGCCCTAGGACCAGAGGGAAATTAGATGTTTAGTGGCTCATGAATGGAGATTGTGTCATCTCATCGACCTGATGTTGAGGAATACTATTAGACCAACCAGAGCTCAGTTTATTCATCTATTATGATCTGGGAAGCTTTTAAAGCAGTTATGCAGGACAAGGCTGCAGCCCTTATTAGGATACATAGGCCGGGACAGGTACTTCAGGTTATAGCACTCGACACAAAGCATACACATACTCACAAAAGCCTTTTTGCTGGCCCTACACCAGCTCTATGTTTTCCAGCTTCAACTCTCCACAGCCAAATTCAGAGATTTGCCAGTTTCATTTGCCCCGTCAGTCGAACCACTAGGGTGATGGATCAAGATAGATGTACTGGTAGAAGGCTTTCAGTGCGTGGATTACCTAGAAGATAGCTTATCCTTATAATATACGCAGTTTTACTGTTTTTCTGCATAAAACACAAATAACTGGTGCCAGTATAAATAAAGTTTTACGCCTATATGATGACATAGCCGGCCTCACTGTGAATTGGAGTAATTCTGATGGTCTCTCTTGATGGGTACGGGGATACATTGTCTTGGCTGCCTCACCTCCCAATATGCATAAACCCTGGATTATTCGAGGATCCTCAAGAGGCATGGAAACAAAATATCTCTTTTCTGCTGATGGAACTTGACTGTAGTATTCGCTGCTTTACCGTTAACCAGAACAGGCAAGAAAGCTCTATTAAAGATGATAACTTCCTGAATTTCTATGTGCTATCCAAAATTTCCCTTATGCTATTCCACAATCCTATTTTTTATTAACTTTAAGGCTGCTGTAAGAAGATACTTATGGTGGGGTGACCAACCTAGAGTGTACTGGGCCAAAGGCACGCAAACTAAGTTTGACAGATGGTTGGGCATGGCAGATATCCAGCTACACTACTTGGCCTTCCATCTTATCATAATTAACAATTGGTTGTTTGGAGACAGGGATGACCTGGCATATAGATTGAAGCTGCAATACTTTCATGTCACTAACCCACTATAATTCTTGTATCTAAATCCGATACTCCTAAACCTCTTCCTGAAGCCTCTGCATTGGTCCTTTGTGGCGTGGCGCTAATGCATGAAGATTGGTATAAATGGATCATGCTAGAAACTTCCGTATGGCAGGGTGACCTACTCCCGACTGCCAAGATGACCCTTGCATTTAAAACATTGGAACTTATTGGTATTTCCCGCCTTAAGGACATTTGGGAAGGAGACTGTATTAAGCCCTTTGCTACCCTAAGTAGTACATTTGTATGCGCAAGTCTCAATTCTTCTGGTTCCTTCAAGTGCGCCATATGCTTGAACACATGCAACTCCAACTGGTACACCCCCATTAATAGAACCACTGAGAGTTTAAACTGCTGTTAGAACCTCTGGAAACAGGTGGGATCTCAAGGACCAATCACTCATAGTAAAATCCCCAGATGTTAACTCAATAGCAAGCTAGCTTAGAAATGGTCTTGGGTACACTTGGTGAGTGGAGGGAGGCCAAAGTGTTTCTGTGCACTGTATCCATCTCCTGTGTCTCATCCAATTTAGCTACCTGCACTGCATCTACTGTACCCCTGAAAGGCGGTCTAAAATTAAACCAGGGATATTCCAAACTAAATGCCAAGAGGGGTACCCTCATGCACATTATTTGGGGCTGTCCCCACGTAAAACCTAATTGGGACAGTGTCCATCACTATTTCACGAGAGTTACCGGTCAACCGACAATCTTGATGCCCATGGTGGCCCTTTGGGGCTCTTGGAGGAGATTGGTGTTAGTAGAGTAACACGTATACTTTTGGGCCAAGGATTCTTAATCGCAGAGACCTAGTGAGAAACTGGAGAGCAAAAGCCCTGTCGACAATGAGGGAGTGGTAATTAGATATGGCTAAACGCTGTTCGATGAAGCACATAGTTTACACTGTACAAGGATGCCCAAGAAAATTTGATGAGATCTGGGGGAAATGGTTGGAGTTGGTATGAACTGTGTAATACAGTCATCTCATGTAAAACAATGCATTTTGCTCATGAGTTGCTGTGCCCAAATCTTACGTCGACTTAAAGTGTCAGAATGCTTTTAACAGTCGAAGAACATTGCAGAGTACGTTGAACTGCCATAACAGCCTGTATGGATGTTATAGGTTTATAAAATTAATAATAAATATGTCTTGACAAAAAAGTGGAGTCTTTAAGAAGGAAATAAGCAATCTAGTCTCTTGTTTTATGGTAGCCTGCCATTATTCAATCCAGTTTATTAGCATCCCAAAAAAATGCCAAATTCCGGCATTCTACATTGTGACCAGCTATAAGGAGTAATAGTTTAATACAATCATAATAAAGCATTTTAGTTTATGCAGTTAGGTGCTCTATTTCAAGGCCAATTTATTTTGATCTCTTCATATACGTCCTCAGTTTTGTGGTCTTTTATTTCCTGCAAAACACCTACTCATGATTGACAAGATTCACACAAAGAACGTTTGACCATGGAGATTATTATTATTGGTTGTAGTTTTCTGCAAAATTTGTTACAATTGTGGGCTTTTTGAATAAGATAAATGTCACATATTAACTTGTAATAATAGCCCCAGATCTTTTGCAATCTAACTGGTTGGTGTTAAGCCTTTGACATTTAAGAGATAAAACCTTTACCTTGTTCATGACGAATAAAACTTTAAAGTCACGAGAGTCCATGAACGTTAAAGACCCTTGAAATAATCTGAATATCAGATATAACATGTTTTTAAAATACTTAAGTGTGGAACAACGGTGTCCTGCTCATCTGGGAGATAGGGAAGATAACAAGCATTTGCAATGCAATTGGTCGTTTACGCGACTGAGCTATTGGCATAGTAAATGACAATGCCTTTTATTTATTGTAGTAAAGTATACTACTTCTATGGTTACCCCCACTTTGGACTCCATAACACCGGTCACATTTATAATGTCATTAGCCCAAATAGCTATGAAGGACAACTTTAAGTATGAGGACACCATTTATCTTCAGGTCTCTGTGACCAGTATGGGCAGCATTTTTGCGCCAAGTTTGGCGAACTTATACGTCCATACCTTTGAACAACAACACGTCCTAACTACATCAAATCCATTCTTTGAATCAATCCGCTTATGGAAGCGGTATATCGACGATGTGTTAGTTGTCTGGCGAGGAGATTTGGAGTCCATCACAAAATTTAAAGACTGGCTAAACACGAAGAACAATTTTTTGAGATTCACAGTGGAAGCAGATAAAGAGAGAATAGCCTTCCTAGACCTATCCATTTTTAGAACATCCATTGGTCTACAAAGTGAATTATATCGGAAACCAATGGCTCGGAACTCCTTGCTTTGGTTTGACAGTAAACATCCAAAGTCCCTTCGGGAAAATGTGCCATATGGGCAGTTCCTCCGGGTCCGGAGGAACTGTTCCACTATGGACAAGTATGAAGAACATTCAACTAACCTCATTGAACAACTCAAAGAGAAGAAATATTTTAAAAAACTGATCAGACGAGCCTACAAAAGAGCCACAAATAACAATCGTGAGGCATTGCTAGAACCTCCAGTAGAGAAACCTCCTTGAGGTCGCTTAACTTTTGTAAATACTTTTAGCTCTCTTACAAACAGTATACAAAAAAGTGTCAGAAAACACTGGCGCATTCTTAACAGCTGCACAGATAAAATACCACTACCACTGTTCTCTTTGAAAAGAAGTACAAACTTGCGAGATAAACTAGTTCACACTCGACCAACATCCCCGAAACAACAAGTAGGTGACACACTGTGGGGTTTAGCAGCAGTACAAGGCCACTACCCTTGTGGTTCCTGTGCTATTTGTCCAAAAACAAGACAATCAAAGTCCATTAATATCGGTACCTCGAGACCATGGATTCAAAAAAGTTTAAACTGTAACAGTGAAAATTTAATATATCTGATCACCTCTCCATGCAATTCTCAATATGTAGGCATGATAACCAGAAAGGTGAAACTTCGCATGTTGGAACACAAAAGCACATTTAGGTGCAAGAAGACCATGACGAAATTAACAAGACATTTTTTTGAACAGGCACATAAAGCAGAAGATTTTGTGTGGACGGTATTGGAAAAACCTTACATTCCTCCACATATCAGTGATGTATTCAACTTTCTTTTCTTACGAGAACAAAGATGTGTATTTAAATTATCAAGCAATCTAACAGGTCTGAATGATGCTATTTCGTGGGTGTCCCTTCAAAGGAAGTAAAGATTGTCAGCAACACAGATGACATCTTCCCCCTTTTTCATTTTTCATATATCGATTTTGAAAGAATATATATTCAAAATTAATTATATTCGTAAGTTGAAAGGCATTATGATCTCATAATTACATGAGCAGTACACACAGAGATCTAGTTGTACATAGAACTTCCATAAGCGTACTTCGACTGGCAGCTACAATTAAACATACAACTATGGGAAGGCAACTGTCATTTCCAACACACAAAAGGGTGTGAGGTATATTCAAAGGACAAACGCCAAATAATTAATAGGACATTAAAATCACATATACGAGCCCTTGCGTAGCCAAGTTGTAAAGTAACGTTGCAAAAGAGTTAGGATACCATGTAATATAAGGAGTTTCAGGCACGTATTCTAGATAATGGCCGTTATTCATCTTTTGAAATAAATTATTATTTTTGGAAATGGTTATGAATCCCAAAGACATATAAGGGGGTATGTGTTGCAGAAAAGACCGATAAAAAGACTACTACCTTCGAGAAAAGTATCGACATTCGGCAGTCACAGATCAACTAACGCAGGGGAATGCTGTGAAAACACCCGTTGATTTACCAAGGTGAGACTACAGTGAGAGATGCGATCCCTGATGTATTGTGCTTGAGAACTAACTAGGAAGGGGCGATGTTTCATATCTTGCATCCTGAGCCACGTCGGCAGAACCGACCCGTTCTTTTAATATACTGCTCTCTGAATAATAAATATGTAAAATTACTCGACATTACTAAGCTTGTCTTTAGTTCTGAAATAAAGAAATGCTTAAATATGATAGACTACAAATGTAAGAATTTCATAGAAACTACAAGTACCATCAAAAGTGACGTCATTGTGTAGTCCTTACTAACGTAATCACGATGCGCCGAAAGTACGCTAACTCAGAACACCAGAAGAGTTGCTCCGTTTAAAAAGACACCCCTCTCCTGTCCGGTACCTCTATCCCAGCAACTTCCAAGCTGGAGGCAACGACGGACAGGTAAGGGGATTCTGAAATTTGGGGCATATTAGATCGTAAACAAGTTGAGGTCACGGCTATAGCCTATATATCTTCTGGTATGTGTGTTACTAATTATTGTGTGGAAGTATGTTCCCAGTTACCGGTAGAAGTTTAGTGTCACTTTGCCAAGGGACATTTATAATTGTAATCGCCAAAAAACAAACTTTTTGAGGACAGCTTCCCAATCACGTTTTCTGGTTCTTGCTTTCCATTAACCCTTACAAGGGAAATGATGAAAGCAACCAGAATTAAACGTAGAAAATAGAACAGATCTTGAGTCTTTGTGTTTAGAAAAGTTGAGAGCTAGCATCCTATCAGATTTAGAGCTATTTCTATTTTTAATTTTACATGGTTACCGCATACAGTGATCAGAGAAAATACACAAGCGCCACCTAGTGACTCAAAGATGCCAGCAATTATACAACATAAGCAGTACACCCTTGACAAAGTTAAAAGAGAACATTTTAAGAAGAGCTGAAAAACATGATTGATTTGAGTATTATCACCTTCCTTTTTACAAGAAAGTTAGATGTAATTAAGAGTAGTGTGAAAGATGACTAGAGTTTATTTATATGCCATACCCTGAAGGAGCCTGGAAATGATATTAGTCTGAATTGTATGAATAGCACTATGATAGACTTATAAACATACTTTTAATGAATACCATGATCCATGTGATAAATTAGACATGGACACCGCCTTAATATGTACTGAAAGTAATTGTTTGTATCCACTTTATTTTTTTTGGGGTGCATGACGATTACCCTGTAGAGTGGGCCTCTGACTTAAGCTGGTGCAGAGACAGGTGAGGTCAAGTCCTCGTATTGCATTGGTAAGCATTTCCTGACTGTTCTATACCACTGCATGGATTAAACTAAAAGTAGATTGCAAATATATTGGAGGGACTAGATGTATTGCTACAAGTTGTAACCTTATTGTTTTTCCGATGTCCTATACATCATTTATACACAGAGGATCTGAACATTGACCATGAGGGTATAGTAATAACCCATCAATATCAATGCATTTTGGTTATTGCAGTAGCAAATATTGTTTTTTTGGTGAGGTCCTGAAGAAAGCCAGGGAGAGTTATCCCATTGGCTGAAACATGTCGACCATAGATATAAGCAGTGAATAGTTACAACTGCTGTCTTTCTCCTGCACTGTTTTGAAGTAGGAATGCAATTTGAGAACATAAGTAAGAAGAACACCATCTTTTGTCTCTCTTGCTTATCCTATTTTAACTACACATTTCTTTTTTCTTCTTGCACTGCAATCTTCTAAAATAACGATTTCCATTTATATATTTCTTCCTCTGGTAGGAACTCAACAAGAGGATACAACTCATTCATTATTCCTCTGTGATTGAAGAGGAAAGAAGAAGAGTTGTTTGGTACCCCAGATGATGACACTGGGCACATTAAATTGAAATGATGGGATGCCAATAATCCCGATTGAGTCTTTTCTCTCTTTCACTTTCCATATAAATTTTTATTCTACATCCTGACCTCCTTTGTTTGCACTTTATACATTAGTATAAGTGGCGGTTTGTGACTCTAGAATTACATCTAGAGTTATTTTGTACTGACCACGGATTATTCAATTGTTATGTAATCAATAAGAATAGGGGGATTTAATCCGTTTAAGTCTTTAAATTTTCCCTCAGACTCTATATATTAGTATTTTTTTTTTACCCCCACTTTTTGCCTGGTGCTAAGCAGTTACAGACTAGTTATCTGGGATTCTGATAATAAGGATCTAAGTCGATCTGTTTTCTACCTTAAATGTTTGTCTTCAGTACTTGGGTACATCCCAGATTGGATATTGTAGCACCCTTATCAGTCCCTAGTATATGGTACTAAGGTACCAGGGTATAGGTACCCCAGAGGTCTCCCCATGGGCTGAAGCATGCATTATGCCACCTATGGGAGACCATTCAAAATGGAACTACAGGCCTGTCATTGCAGCCTGTGTAAGCTGGTGCTAGCACCACTTACTAAAGATATAGGTTTCCTATATCTAGGGTCACTGCACTTAAAAGCTACAAGTCACCCCAATAGCAGGCCTTTGCAATCCTGTAGACAGGGTGCTTGGTTCTAAGTGAGAGGGTGCCCCTGCATGAGTAGGACACCCCTACAGCCTACGGAGTCCATTCTCCCAGGTTGTCAGTGAAGCAGCCATATCCCATATAGAGAGGCACCGCACAATTATGCGATGACCATCTCGAAAACAGCTGCAACGAGTCCTATCATGTTTGGTATCAAACATGTTGGAATCATACCCCCACACCGTGAACGATGTGGTAGGTATGATTCCAAGCACTGGAAGAGTCCTCTGTTAGGCTCTCAGAGTTCCCGGTGCCAACCTTCTAGACCCAGACAGCACAAAATGGTTGCTGCGGACCACAGACACATTTCTGCCCTCCTGCTGCTGAACCAAGCTCGAGTAGGGGAAGGCAGAACAATAGGCATCCTGTCACGGGGTGGTGTGACCACCTCCAAGACAGGATTTACCATATTGGGACCGGGTGGGTGCGCTTGCCAGCGCCAATAAGTCTGCATGAGAGGCACATTTGGTATCCCTGTGCATAGTCCAGTTCAAACCAGTCCTGGGAGCCGTTGGCTTCCGCTCTGGCGCGAAACTGGACAAAGGACATGGGAGTAACTTCCCCCCTGGGAGGGTCCCCTAAATCATCCCAACCCTTTTCCTAGGGTACTTAAGTGCTTACCTGGGTGTGGGTGCCTCGATTCGTCATGGGTTAAGATTCAGATCAGACACCACTTCTTCTACCGTCTGGGCACCCTGGACTTCGCTGGACTTCGTTTGAGCCCGACTTAGTCTCTCTTCCAGTCTGCTGCATCGTCTGTGCCTGTGCACCATACAGGAACCTTCCAGGGCCTGTGGGCATCACAGACACCTGAAGGAATCTCCCTTGAAGTGAAGGAGTCACTCCCCTGCAGTCGCAGGCACCCCAACCAAGTAGACCTGTCTGCTGATCCTGAGCTCCACTGGACTCCGTAAGGTTCTGCAACACAGGTGGTTGCTTTCCACAGCTCTCGAGGTCTGCCCTGCCCTCTCACCAAGTTTGAGGCCAGTATCCCTCGTGGGGGTTGCAGTAACTAAACCCCTGTGCACTGCATCAACTTGTAGTTGCAAAGATTTGTTGGCATCCTTCCAAGAAGATCTTCGGGCTCCAAGTAGCCCCAACCTCGAGCACCTCCAGTGACCAGAATCTTCAGCCACACCACATCGTGTGCATTGTGGCCTGCATCTTTTGGTGAGCTGCTTGAGGTGCCCTCGCGACACCTGTGCTTCGGCCTGTGGGTCCATTTGAGGGTCACCTTTTTTTCTTTTGGGCTCCCCTGATTGCTCGGGGCCTGCCCCGACTCCCCTGCTTGTGGCGAGTCCCCTAGACCTTGCTGGTGCCTATGTTGCTCCTTCAATTCCTGCATTGGTTGCATTTGCCAAGGCTTGTTGGTGCTCCCGCCAGACACCGACCCCTCAGCACTCTACATCCTTCGTAGGACAGCTCGTGCATTGGTCCTAGTCTTCCTCAGCATCGCTTAGTCCTTACAGCTGCAGAGCCACGGTCATCGTCACCCATCCTGCAACACCCGAGGGCATTCGTCTTCCAAGTCTCCTGGTCACTCCTGAGTGACAGACTCTGTCCCCTCTGTTTGCAGGTACCTCTCATCTAGAATACACCTTCCGATTCCACTAGATCCTTTCTCCTTCAGCAGCGGCACTTTCCTGAAGTCCTCCAATGGATTCGACGGCGGTTTCCGACACCACTTCACACGTATCTACCCAGCATCCCTGGTGTAGGTAACGTGGTAACTAGGGTATCCACGGGTGGGGTGGCTCACCAACCTTCTGTCTTATACGTGGTTCCTTCAGGGTCCACTGGGGAGGGTCCTTAATCTTTAAAAATCCAACCGTGACTTACACAGAGTTGTACGGAGTAAGCAGTTGTGTTCCCACACAGCAAACGCTCTCCGTGGGGTTCACGTCTACTCACATAGGGCGGTTCCTCGGGTCCCCAGCACATCTACGTCCTCTTGACTTTGTCTTGACCCGAGGAGTGGTTCTTATACCACTTTCTTAGTATATTGTTTGGTCCCATCCCCCTCCAGGGCCCCTCTGTATTTCATGCTATTTACTGTATTTCTATGCAAAGTATTGTGTGAATTGTGCTCATCTCTGTGTAGGAGATATCTAAATGTGTTGGAGAGTATTCTATAACGGATGCATATTTTTATAAATACCTTGTGTGTTTTTTTTCCACCTAATCTATACTATAAGATTGCATTCTGGTAAAACAAGCTGCTTTACACTCCTTCGGGACAGAGCCTGAAGGCTGCTCTCCACAGCTACCACTTAGAGAGCTTCCTAAGGTTGTCTAAGACCTCTTATAACACCATAAGGGTTGTCTGGACTTGTGCAAGGGGCCCACTTGCATAAGTTGACATAATATACCAGGCCAGCTTCTCACATTTATGTTTTGGTTTTCAAAAAATAAATCAAAAGCATTGTCATTTACAATGCCAATAGCTTAAATTTGTGTAAACGCAAGACCTATTGCATTGCAAATGCTTGTTTCCTATTTCTTTACATGTTTTAAGTGGTCGCCCGCCATTTCTTGTCGTTTTCATTACTTTTGTTCCAATCACGTCAACTGCACGGGTGCCCCAATGGCATAAAAAGTAAAGAAATAGAAAAGCACTTTTTTCTAGTTCTTACTTTTGATGCAATCATGGCAATTGTAGCAAAAGTAATTAAAACTAAAGCAAATTGTGGCCGGCCGCTTTTAGCATGTGAAGAAATAGGAAACAAGCGACTTTTGAAACGTGTGCGGTAGGGGTGCAAAGACAAATACTCGAGTAACAGCAAACACGGGAAATACGATCATAATATAAGGGGAAATGTAACATGGGTGGTCCCCACAAAGTAAAAAACACACCCGAAGGCAGGCCAAAGAGCAGCGACTTGTCAATAACAAAGGAAGTAAGAAAGGCAAAAGTAGGAACAGATGGAAAGCCGTGGGTGAGGCCTAACGAACCTGACTTAATACTACAAGCCTGGAAGAGCAGCACATGCCATGGCAAGATGACAGCATTAGACAGAGGAGCGTAAACCTCAAAACAAACAACTCTCTTAAGTGAAACCACTTAAACTCCCCTGCTCCCCACTATAAAGGGAGAGAATTTGGTTGACCTGAACAAACCCCCATGATACCTCACCATCACCCCCTCAGACATTAACGTTAAGAAAAACAGCAATGAAACGAAGAAAAAAATGCAATTCCGTCCTTATAGCACCCCAAAAGTGCAATGACATGTGACAAAATGGTTCAGTGTAATCTTATACAAAAGATTTTAAATTAAACACAAATTAATAAACCAAACTACAAATGCCCCAAAAGGTTGAAATATTTTTTGATACATCAAATCCAAAACTAAATGAACAAAAGTCTATTGGAAAACCCCATTATGATTTGAACAGAAAAACTGGGTCATACTATACCTAACAAAGTATAAGAAATGATCTGGCAGAGAGCCATGAAACTCTCCTGCTCTGCCTCGATCACTCAACTCATCTTGGTCTGTATATAGTCACCTACCACATGATACAAGTCTGACCTACAATGCAATGACCAATGTTGGAAAGGTCTTTACATTTTTACAGGACACCAATGCCACAATCATTCAAGACTTGTAGGTTCCGGAAGAAAAGAAAATTAGGATATGTAAAGACGCATTCTCATTTTTTCTTCCAGAATCTACAAGTCTAGAAAAAGGTTGCCTCCTATTTTTTCCCTTCTCCAGAAGAACTGATTCCAATCAAGGGGAACTTAGGGTAAATTCACAGCCACGCTATTTTAATAACCTGCATTTGTAATGCAATCAGTCTCGCATTTGTGAAAGTTAGAGCTATTGGCGTAGTAAATGACAATGTCTTATTTATTTTTATAGAGTGGATGTTTGGAGTGGAATTTTGTGGGTTGGAATGAAACTGTTAGTTGTGGAATGGTGTGGAGCGGATTTGTGTAGTGGAATTATGTGACATGGTGGTGTGCAGAGTAATTATGTGGATAGTAATTGTCTGGTTTTGAGTGTACTGGAATTATGTACAGTGGAATTGTGTGTGATGTAGTGTAATTATGTGGATGTGTATTTTGTGCTGTGGAGTGGTATAAAGTGGAGTTTAATTATGCAGTGTGCTGTTGAATGTATTACTTCTAGTGTATACCTCTATATGTGCATGTTGTAAATATGTACTCATACATATTATTTGTTATGTCTGTGTATATGTACCGACATGATGGTATACTGTGATGTAGTTTCTATGTGTGTGCATACATTCGTACAACTCTATCCACATGCTTCTGCGCCTTGACAGTAGTAGTGAGCGCTATCGAATTTGACAGCAGAATATATGCGGGCATATTGTGCATGGATGGGCTTGTGTATGTCTGCCGATGCTTCTTTCTGTGCATGTACAGAAGTGTGCTGCATTGCTTCTGTGAGTCCCTACGAATGGTACATGTGGGATCATTTATAGCTGTTTTTATTTTAAGGTCAAGCCTCGGGGCATGCAGTAGTCTAGTATGCTGTAAAAAGCCTTGCCTTCTCTCCACCCGTATTTTTGATTGGCTGGTGTCATTGTCCTTGGTAAATGCTTGCTTCCGATTGATAATGAGGCTTATTAGTCCCTCCTTGTTACCGCCCTGTCGCCATTTGTTACCTCCCATGAGGACTGGATCTTTTACTTGTGGCATTACACGGTCTCCTTCATAAGTCGGTAAGCACAATTTTTTTTTATTTGCAGGGCGGTCCGCTTTCATTTTAGCAGCCGCGCTTGTTTATTTAATTAATTTGCCGCACGTGCCGAAAGGGAGCGTTTCACTAATCCAACAAGCATTTGCAATGTAATAGGTCTCGCATTTACGCGTGTTTGAGATATTGACATTGCAAACAACAATGCCTTTTGTTTTTGTTTTTAAAACCTAAATAAAAGGCATTGTCATACAATGCTAATGGCTTAAACTCACGTAAATGCGAGACCTATTGCATTGCAAATGCTTGTTTTAGAAGTGGCAACTCTTTTAGAGGGAGGGAAGCTGAAAAGCTGCCAAGACTGTGCTCGACTAACTAACCCTGTGCAAACAACTTTCCACAAATGTCTCAGGGAATATCTTCATTCAGACCATTCTCATCACAGGAAGGGCGGAATATCCAGTATTGTTCCTTTCTAAAGAGGACTTGTCTGCTCATGTGTGGATGTGTCTCTATGATTGTCCATTTGAGACTGTCTGGTGCGTGGCCCTTCTCTGCAAAATGTGAACAGAGCTTAGTTTTGAGCTTGTGGCAGCGGATATTGCTACGATGTTCCATGATTCGTGTTTTGGCCATCCTAGTGGTCATGCCTAGATTGCAAGAACATGTCACGGTATAAATGCAGTTAACTGTTTTACAATTTGTGTACCTTTTCTGTACCCATTGAAACGCGGGGATGACTGGATCTCCTTAGTAGGCTCTGTCAGGGTACACACAGTACATGACCCACATGAAAAATTACCCGTCACTGGAGGGGGAGGCCCCATAACGGACGTTGGTCAGCCTGTGTGCAGTGTGGTGGTCTAGTGTGGACAAGGATGTGTTTTAGGTTCCTGGTGCGTTTAAACATGAACCTAGGTGGTGGTAATTTAAGTACCCCTGTTTGCAAAATGCCCCAATGTTTCTATATGATCTTCCTGATTCTGTTGGAGTACGGAGTGAATGTGGTGAGACACGTCAGGGTATCTTCAGTGTTTCTTTAGTTTTGTTCCAGCAGTGCCTCTCTGTTGTTGTTGCAGGCCTGATTTTTTTCTATGTTGATGCTGTGTGGAGGGTAATTGCGTAACCTCCGATTATGTGCCTGTTGGCCATCCTTGATGTCATAATGTCTACAAAAAAATAGAAACTTCATAAAATTCAAAAGTCTGTCCATTTAAAATGGCTGCATGAACTGCATGACTAATTGGAAACTGGTATGACATGTCCCCTTAAGCAGATAAGGATCTCTGGGACTAAACTTGCAGTTCTCATGCCGGTTCTGAACCTGTCAGACACATACATTTAAATTTCACCTTTTTTTCCAACCAGATTTTATTGGTTTTCAAGACCTAGTCCTAGATAATATACATTTACACACTGTTCACTGTTTGTCATAACCAGCACGTATTGCATGTATTACACACAATCATCACCCTCTAGCATGCTTAACGTTACATTTAATTTCACCTTGTGACGCTTTTATATCTTTGTCTAGCTATGCCGTTTAATTTTGAAGCAACCAACCCCCTTAAGTCTAACAAACAGCCATTGCGTAAGTATACAATGACAAAGGCTCACGGTGAGAAGAATCACACAACACGAGTTAAAAGACAACTTCACGAAGAGGTATGAATGCAGGTCTGGGTACTAGAGTGCCGCCATATTTTTAGGGTGATTTTATGCTCTGAATGCTGTTCCTTCCAATAAATATTTACAGTAAAACGGTCATGTGCTTGGTGTAGGCAGTTAATCACCAGGGCCAGACTGGGAACCAAAACCATCCCTGGCAAAATGCTCGGCTGGCCACCCGGGGGTTTGGGGGTGCAGCCGAGCTATTTACCACAGCCGGATCCAGCAGATTTCATTACAGGGGCAGATATTGCAGCTACGCTGCAAAACCGGCCCTGTAACAAAAACGTCTGGCCAGGGGCCCAAAACCGGCCCCCCGGAGGAATGCCCGGTGCCCACCACGGCCAGTCCGGCCCTGTTAATCACTGACAAACACCCTTAAAGCACTTTTACTGGAAGTTCCCTTCAAAATTAAATGAACACCATTTCAAAATGTAAAAAAAAAATCCATAAACGGGCACAAGTTCTAAAATGATCACCTCCTTGAAAGAAATTGATTATCTATCTATAGCCCTTTTTTGGAAGGATAATTGAATACAGTGAAAAAAGCAATGCTTATGGATCATTTTACTAGCACCCCTTTACTGAATACCAGAATGTCATTCATTTGTTTGCTAAGTAACCTTAAATGGGCTACATCATAACTAGGGCTCCCGGTTTTAAGGTATTTATTTTTTTGACATTTCCGTCTGTATTTATCCACATTTATTTTTTGATAATTGTATCTGTATTTATCCATATTTATTTTAAGTTTTGTCACAAAACTGAAGCTCAAACTGGTATATTTCCATATTTATTTAACAGATAAATAAGCACTCATGCTTGAATGCCTTCGGGGTTTCAGTGATATGAAGACCCTCAGAACATAAATCAATGTTCTTATATGAGACCCTGCCAATTTCATTATCAACCATGAGCATATCTACTGCTGTTTAAGACCCTTTACTAAACTTCATTTCTTTTTTAACCCCCTTACCTATCAATCTACATAGCTATTGGCCTGGCAGTCATGGTAGAAAGTATTTAGAATCACTCAAAAAACAACCCAATTTCCATTTTTATCCACATTTAAAAATAAATACAGACAAGGAAATAAACGGTTTTCGGTCTGTATTTATCTGTAAAAATCAGTTAAAACGGAAAACCAGGAGCATTAATCATAACCTAAAAAACTCACAATAAATGCATTGAGAATATTCTCAGGCTATGAAACACTAAAAGACTAATCCAGTATTAGTGGTATAAACAGTTTTTACCCAATAAACACTATCCACCTAATATATATCTTCAGCCATACTATAATAGAATACACTATAATAGAATACAATAGTTTAATAAATGAACAGAAACACCTAAAATATTCTGATCACAACCTTCCCGATTAGAACAGAACGAGTAAACCTCGACACCACCACAAACTCAATATTTCATCAGACTACAGTAGAAAAACTCCAGGACTGGCATCTTCTTCCACAAAGATACAAATGCTGCTTCCAAGAAATGAATAAACCCCCAAGGATACTGCAAATCAGTAGGGTGTTCGCTCCTGCTGCCTGCTCCAACTGGGACCAGACTGCCTGAAACCACTGTAACCTTTCTCAGCTTTTTTTTCTTATTTTTTCCCTGTTGTGCCACTGTTATTGAGCCCATCTGTGTCTTGCTCTAATTCCACCACTGTTTTTATTTTCTCGTGCCTGCCTGTTCCTTTCGCCGCTGCTGCCCCTGCAGCCCCTCCCCCTCCCCCCAGAATTCCCCCCGGTAATTTTCCACCGCACCCGCCTCCCAGCCTCTCCTCCCTCCCACCTCCCCTACTTAATGGCGACCGGTGTGCAGTCGCGCAGAGGGTGCGCTGAATGCTCGCCAAAGGCAAGCCCGTCTGCGCCCGTTCGTGACCAGACCGCGGCCAGCGCCAGGAACCCTGGACCTCCCACTACCCATCACTACGACACCACCACCCTCCTCGCACTCAACCCTGAAAGACTTTGAGAATGCCAACAGGCCTCGCCAAACACGACCCACGGCCAGTTCTCCTGCCTCCACTGCCACCAGACCCTCACCGCCACCCCAGCCTCCAACACCGCCGACGCCAGCACCAGCAACACCCTAATAAGCATCCTCCTCAACGTACGCTCCGTACACAAACACGCCATGGAAATCTGGAACCTACTCGACTCTCTCTCGCCCGACATCGCCTTCTTCACAGAGACCTGGACCAACGCATCCTCCGCCCCCGACATCAGCACCTCCATCCCAGACGGATACAAGATTCAGAGGAAAGACCGCCCCAACCACCAAGGAGGGCGCCTCGCCATCGCCCACAAGAGCACCCTCCGCCTCACAACCTCCAGCGAAACCTTCCCCTCCACCGAGCACCTGCACTTCCAGATCACCCCCAAAGCCACACTCTAAGGAACCCTCGTCTACAGACCCCCCGGCCCCCGAACACCCTTCAAAACCCTCGCCAACTCCAAGGAACTTTTCAGTGTCATTCAAGAACTCACCAACCCACGCAGCGAAGCCACAGACCTCACCCCATCCCAAGATCTCTGCGACAAGCTTGGAACCCATTTCATCTCAAGATCAAAAACCTCTACGACAACTTCATTGACCATCCACCAGGCGCCACAGACTGCCCCCCGCCCCCAGAAACACCAGCCAGCCCACCATCTCCAACTGGACACTGATCACGGCCGAAGACACCGCCTCAACCATGAAAAGCATCCACTTGGGGCCCCAACCGACCCTTGCCCCCCTCACATCTACCACAGAGCCGCGGCCGCCATCACACCCGAACTACAACGCACCATCAACATCACCATCAAAACAGGCACCTTCCCAGATGACTGGAAGAGCACAGAAGTCAGACCTGTGATCAAGAAGCCCACAGCTGACCCCACCGATCAAGAACTAACGGCCCATCTCGCTCCTCCCCTTCGCAGCCAAAGTTGCAGAGAAAATAGTCAACAGGAAACTGTCACGATTCATTGAAGAGAACGCAGTCCTCGACCCATCCTAATCCAGATTCCGAAGCAACCATAGCACAGAGACCGCCCTACTCGCCGCCACAGATGACATCCACACCCTCCTGGACCAAGGCCACTCCGCAGCCCTCATCCTACTCGACCTATCAGCGCCCTTCAACACCGTCTTCCACCGCACACTAGTCGCTAGACTACACGACGCAGGCATACAAGGAACAGCCCTAGACTGGATCCGATCATTCCTCACCGGAAGAAGCCAAAGGATCAGACTCCCACCCTTCCTCTCCGACCCCACGAAAATCACCTGCTGAGTCCCACAGGGTTCACCCTGAGCCCCACCCTCTTCAACATCTACATGGCCCCACTCGCAGCCATCGTCCAACAACACGGCCTCAACATCGTATCCTACCCCGACAACACCCAGCTCATCTTCTCACTCACCAAAGACCCAACCACTGCCAAACTCACCTTCCAGAAAGGAATGCAAGACGTCGCAATCTGGATGACCAACAGCTACCTGAAGCTCAACGCCGCGTAGACAGAAGTCCTCGTCCTCGGTACCACCCCTTCTGCATGGGACAGCACCTGGTGGTCTACCGCCCTCAGAAGCCCACCTACCCCCTCAGGCCACGCCAAGAACCTCGGCATCGAACTCGACTCATCACTCACCATGAACCGACAGGTCAACGCCGTTACCTCCAGCTACTTCAACACCCTCCGCAAGACCATCAAGTGGATCCCTCCTGAGTCAAGGAAGACAGTCACCCACGCACTCATCACCAGCAGACTGGACTACAGAAACGCACTCTACGTAGGCATCAACAAGTCCCTACTCCGCAAACTCCAGACAATACATAACACCGTCGCCAGACTTGTCCTCGGCATCCCCAGACACGAACACATCAGTCAACACTTACGAAGTGTCCACTGGCTCCCTGTGGAGAAAAGAGTCACTTTCAAAATCCTCACTCACGCCTACAAATGCCTACACAACAACGGACCCAAATACCTCAACAACAGAATCCACTTCCACGTACCCAAAATAAACCTCCGATTTTCCAACCTCGCACTGGCCGAAATCCAGCGCATCTACAGAGCCAGAGCAGGCGGAAGATCCTTCTCTCACATTGCATCCAAGACCTGGAACGAGCTACCGGCAGACATCAGACGCGCCCCTTCCCTGAACACCTTCAGGAAGACGCTAAAGACCTGGCTCTTCGGATAAACAGATCTGCGACTCCCCCCACCGCCCCAACGCCTTAAGACCCTCACGGGTGAGTAGCACGCTTACAATTCCCTGATTTATTGATTGTGACAAATCATTGTAGATACGGCACTAACTTTGTATGTGAAATCCTAAGGTGGGTTTTAATTCTCATACAGTCATTCTAGAATCAACTGCCTTGAGGGACCACTTAGGATGTACTGTAAATAAAGTTGTATGAAGGTTCTTGTCAATACCTGGCTTCAGCCTCTCAGGCCGTTTGAAAGTTGTGTCCTATATGCTGGAGAAAATAGCTCAACTGGTGATGTAGATTACCTTTACCCTACAGAACAATGGCAGAAGGGGAAAAGGCCTTCACAACGCAAGCTGAGATACGCGTGCTGTTTCCCTGCAAGCAGAACCACGCTTGTCTTAACCACACATATGCATTTACCACGCATATGCGTGGTTAAGACAGAGCGTGGTCTAGACGCATGGATGGGCAGGCAGAGGAAGGCTTAGAAGATGTGGACATGGTCTGGTAAGTGGGGCTGGGTTCGGGTTTTGGGGTAGTTGGGAGGTAGGTTTTAGGGGTGGGGTAGTTTTTAGGGCTCAGAGTTGTTTTGGGCGCTCGGAGAGTAGGGGTTGTTTTTAGGGCTGGTCGTGGTTGTTTTTAGGGCTCTGAGGGGCGGGGTGCAGGTTGTTTTTAGAGCTCGGTGATTGGGGTTGTTTTTAGGGTTAAGGGCTGGGGGACGCTATGGTGTGCTCTTTACCACACATATCCCTTTACCAGTCATGCCTTTACCACGAAATTGTGAGGTAAAGGCATGCAAGATAAAGAAATGCATTTTTTAGATGCATTCGTTGCTCGGGCAGTATTGTAGAGGCACGTGTGGTTTAGCCATGCGTGCCTCTGTCATACAACGTGGCAGAAGAACCCCCCTCCCACTTCGCGCAAACACCTGGAAGACGCAAGGTCATGTAGCTTTAAACTCAAGGTGTCAAGAACGAACAATGGGTCACTGAACACTTAATGAAGGTTAACCTATTAAAAAGTGCCAGCTGGTCCTTTTTATGAACACATTTTATACAGCACTGCTTTACACAACTCGTTCCCAACAAGTGAACACATTTACCAGTTTAAATATTTTAGCTTACCATTTTAGATGCAACAAATTCAGAGGAATCGCCGCATTTCAATTCCTTCACCGCTCCAAGACTTTCCATTTGCGGCGCCAGGTTTCCACCGCCTTCATTCTTTCCAACTCCCACTTGTTTCAGTGTCATAATGTTTGGCTTTGGGGGCAGTTTTGGTTTCTCCGTTTTACTTTCTGATACTTTCAAGCTCTGAACACATGCTGTACCAGCAGCAGCAGCAGCAGCAGAGGCGCATGCTGAATTGGAAGAGCTGGCGGGTTCACCATTACCACGATTTGGTTTCAAAGCAGCGGCTGTTCTTGGCGCCTTACTCAGTAAATGTTTGGAAAAGACTGCTAAGTGCACATCTTGGCTAGAGGAGGGCTGCTTATTAAGTGCTTGCTGCTGGGGCTTAACCATGGCTAGTTCGGATTTTGAATCTTGATCTACAGCAGGTCTCTTCCCCAGCCTTGTACTACAAGAGGGGTCCCTAGGCGATGTAACTGGGGACGATGCAGCAGACACTGACGAAGAGGATCTTGGAGAAATGTTTGATGCAACAACGTCTTTTGAAAGAAATATAGGCCGTGTCATTACTTTTGGCTTAACATGCTTGTAATTAGGCTTGGGGAAAGTAAGGATGTCTGTTTTTTTAGTCTTGTTGGTAGGTGTCACAAAGGGATTTTTAGATTTTGATGCAAAGTTTCCATGACCTGCTTTAACACTCTCTGCTGAAGTTTCCGTCATTTCTTCTATTCCAGAAACGAAGAATGGCATATTTTTCGATTCTGGTCTGGGAGTAGACGTACAGGTTCCTGCTGAGCTGGGACTGCCAATCAAAAAAGTATCATCAGGATTATGGCTAGAAGATGCTAATCGTGTACGAGGGGTACCACACTGTACAGATTCAGGTGCCGTACACTTACTTTTGCTTTCTACAACAAGTCGTTCCTTTTTTGATGCTTCTAGAGTGAAGGGGGTTTCATTCTTGGGTGCATCACATTCCATGTGATGATCGTCATTTTTGTCTGGCGCACCACGCTGAGCAAGTGCAAAGCCCCAGTGCCGTTCGTCTGCTACTCTTCTGGTTTGCATTGGTCTTTTGGTCTCAGCACTTGGAGGTGGAACGTCTATGCACTCCATATCTTCAGTCAAACAATTGCTTGCACCTTTGTCAACACATGGTAGTTCAATTGACGGCATCGGTAATGCTGAACATGCCTCGTTTGAGTCGTTTGGGGCCTCGGAAGATTCCAAAACAGATGTGCTTTGAGGTTTTTCAGTGCAACTTGAATTAAAACTATCGGTTCTCATATGCATTTCATCACAAAATACAGATGGAAACGTGGGTAAACTCGAGGAGAAACTATCCTCATTAATGACCAGCATTGGTTCTAGGGTTTCAGATTCAGGCGGCTTCCACACATGAGTTCTATCCACTTCCATATGGATGCAGCCAGCCTCTTCGCGTTCAATGTCTTTACATTCAAAGGGGAGGCCCAACGTGTGCTTGTCAAAGGCTTGAACATTCGAAGTGTGGACATAAGGCACAGATTCAATAACACTTTCAGTGGAAATATTTGGAAGGCTTGTGGTGTCTCCCAGGCACGCTGGTCCCTTTAAGTTGGATCGTGAACTATTCGTGCATGTCGGACTACTTGAGGAAGCTGTGCAAGGTGGGTCAATTTTCTCTGAAAGAACATTCTTACATGTAGAATCAATCGCTTCCTCCAGCTCAAGAGACCCAGTGTGGGGACGATGACTACCTTCTGTGTCCCCTTCATTCTCATAACACAGGTTAGGGTCCAGCCCTGCTGTACTCTCAGAGTCCACATTCTCATTCAATCCAGCGCCAAAATGTCCCCTGGAAGGCCCCCTTGTGCTATAGGTTACCTTATTAGCATTCTTATCAGCCAGAAAGGAAGTCAACTGCAATCCATAACTTCCTTTTACTTCTGAATTCTCAACGCTCATCTTGCTAGTTGCTTTGTCGCTGGTGAGCATGCCATTACATTATAACTTAAAGTGAAATTACAGAAAGTAAATTTTTCATCTTCCAAATGCAGAACAAATAAAAATTCCCAAAAATACACAAGCTTCATTACAATCATGCTCCATGTCTTGCGTCTGTATTCCTCGCAAACTGCATCCACTGTTGGAAAACACAATCCAAATGGTGCAGTGTGAAATCCTAGAAAAAGGGAGAAAAAAATGATATGAATAAAATTGATATCTGTACACGCTAGGTAATGCAAACAAATATTTCAATTTCCCCGTACAACTGCATAGCACTGAAATCATTGCTCTGACGGTAATCCCTCTAGCTCCTGTATATCCTGTTTGTGCCGACAGGTGGGTGAGATACTGTGGAATACACCTCGGGCCACAGTTCTGTGGCTGTATAGTACTACCCAATCCTTGCTGCTCCTTCTACATTATATATGTCAGGATTGTGTGGAGGGAAGTTGCACATTATATCAGGTTGCAAATGAGCAGCCTGCAGGTGTCATGTGGAGCTCAAGTATGAGCCAGAAAAGCCTGAATGAGATTTGAAAGACCTTATGTCATGTTGTGCTGGTCTCATAATTACACAAGTAATGCCCATTGTGTTACTGAAAACGCACAATTTCCAGTTGGGTGTGCAGATCGAGGGTAAACAGAGGGTGTTTGGCAAACATGAAGGCATGCAGAGTGGGAATTAGTGTTGGCTAAAATGGTGCGCAGCAGGATTTTGCAGGCATGCAGTAGATGACCCAGCACCCTCAACCACCGATGTGAACTCGCTGTGGAGTTGACGGGGTGCAGCTTTTGATACCACAGATTGTATCTAAGCGAGTGTGAGACTGACCAATGGGGTTTCAAACATAGGCATGTGCTGTGGCTGTGTGCATTCACATGTATTATGGGAATGTGCACCTGTTGTAGGGTGTGCAAGTGTGTAACCCTACTGTAATCTACCGGCAATAAGATTTTAGTTTCTAAAAGTGCACTTTCGTAGGAGGCAAGGCTCAACCTTTCTCAAACAGTAAGGGATCACTAAGCACTCAATAAATACCCAACAAGTGGCTTTAATCAACTGTCAGCTTACTATCTTTTCAAAGTACGATTGTGAACACGGTTTATGCCTACAGGAGTATGGTGCAATAAGCACTGGTCAGAATTACAAGTGACTACCATAACCGGGTTTGAAATAAAAATAGCAAGGACTGCCCGGATCTGCTACAGTGGCAATGAGAAAAGGCATCAACACTGTGTGGCACCAGCTCTCTCAGGCCCAAAGGCTCGCTTTTAGGTGTTCAAGTACAACCACCACCAGTTGTTAAATGCCTTTTTGCAGCTCAAGTCTAAAACGGGAGTTAAGACATTGAAGACCAAGTTACTTACCTTCAATAAACCCAGATTCCTCGCCCAGAGGCTCCAGATTGGATCGTTGAGCTTTTTTTCCATCATTGCCCCCACATGCCAACTGGTGGCAAAGTGCAGCACCGAATCCGCTTCATCCAGTCCCGGAAGTGACATAAAAGCCGCATATACACGCCACCCATGAGCTCCAACGTCAGTTTTCTTGACTGCCACGCCATCGGAATCAAGGACCAATAGTTGAATAATGTGACAGTGTGCAGAACTCTAGACTATGACCTTTTTATAGTTGGGGAAAAAAACAGACCATTCCACATAGCGGGGAGGTGGGAGGCCAGTGAGGAATCTGCTGTTAGATACAGTATCCACCATAAATAGTGTTACCAAAAGTAAGTAACTTGTTCTTCTAATGGATACTTCCAAATGCAGAATACTCACCTTGTGAATAGATACCAAAGCAGTTCCGCACAAGGTGGGGAATCTGTGGATTGGTGTAAACCAAAAAGCCCTGCAGTGCCAAAAGTGTAAAGTGTCGCTCCGGCTGGACTAGTCTATCAAGGTAGTAGTGTTCCGTTAAAATGCGAGTTTACGCGCATGTTGCGACCAGTCAAATGATCAGGTACTCCGCATTCCAAAGCAGTGGTAGCAGCCTTGGTTTTATGCGAATTAGCCCTCAAACCAGTACGGCGGCTGCTTTTTGGATTATGCATAGTATATCTTAATAAAAAGTGCTATCCAGCTCGATATGTTCCTTTTCTGCCCATCCTTACCTTACTTTGCCCCAGAGAATCCTACAAAGAGCTTATCATACAGTAGATGGTCCTTGACAGGATGGATGTAAAAAAAAAAAAAAACCCTCACGTGTCTTTTGGGGTTCAAATGGAATCTCTCCTATTCTTACAAAGGCAAAGGCGAAGCAAGGAACACCAAATGTATATTGGATCATCCGACTTGAAAGGGAGTCTCAACCTTTGGCAGAAATGCCGCTCTGATTCTAAACCCCAGTTTGTCCAGGAAAACAAATGAATGGATGCTGAACAGTAAGCTTGCAGTTCACTCATGCGGCGCACTGATGTTATCGGAATGAGAAACTGGTTTAGGAGTCAGAAGATGCAAAGGAGAGATGTGCATCGACTCAAATGGGAATAAGGAATTCGAGAATGAAATTACATCCCACTGTAGCATCCCAAAAGGTTTGGGTAGGAATCTATGAACTAAATCTCTAAGCAAACTCGTCACTAGAGGTGATTTAACAAGGACAATTAATTTGGCAAACACAAAAAAGAAGAAAAAGCCACCAAATAACCTTAGAGTTCCCACAGCAAGTCCTTAATTGGATAAAGGCAGCAAAAAGCAAAACATCTGATAACTTTGCTTGAAATGGTTCTGTATGGAGAGAGCTACACCAGGCGGTAAACTTATAACAGCATCTGGCGTAAACCAGTTTTGTAGATGGATGCCTAGGCGCTAGAATGACATCCACTATGGAATGAAGGTCAAATGCGGTCAACTGTAAATACTCAATCTTGACACATGGAGGTGTGGATTGAGCAGGTGCAGGATCCTGCCATGCTGCTGTGACAGAAGATCCTCCCGAAGCCGCAGCCTGATCACACAGCTGTTAATGACATGAAGTTCTGGGTACCACTCTTTCATAACCCAACCCAGAGTCACTAGGATGACTTCGGCCCATTCATTATTTTCAGAATCGGGGCAGAAGAGGTTAAGATGGGAAGGCATTCAGGAGTTCCAATCTCCACTCTAGGCGGAATGCATCTCCTGGGAACTCCAGTGCAAGTTGTGTGTTCTCTGCAGTGGCAAAGCGTTCGATGCAGGGTTCTGCCCCCTACTGGAAGACGCCCTTCGCCACCGCTGGGTTCAACTACCATTTGTGATCTGCTATGCGTCAATGATCTAGTTAGTCTTCCCTAACATTTAAATACCCCACCTGGTGGTTCATGGCAAGGGAAATTCACTGACGGCTCAGGCTGATACAGAGCCGCAGAGCCCCCTGGCACAGGAATCAAGACACCACTATACCATGCTTGCTGTAGTATCACATGGAGGTGTTCTCCCCGAGAACCTAAACCAGCCTTTCTTGGTGGTCAGTGGGAAGGCCTTCAACACCAAGCAAATAGACCACAAATCCAACATATTGATGCAGAGGCAAGTCACTCCAAACCCCCTCCCCTACCAATCCGAGCAGAGACCCATCCATTACCACAGTCAGATCTGGGTGGGGTTGGGAGAGGGGTCTTGTGCCGGACCAATTACCATCATTGCAGGTCAAGAAGCCACCACTGCAGGGTTTCTTGAAGTCTCACCCGAAACATGAAAATAATCATACGTTTGTTTGGTGCCAAGTCTACTGAGACCTCAGATCCCACAGCAGAGCCTGTCTGTGTAATCTGGGGTACTCAACAAATAGTATGGAGGAGGCTAAGAAGTCTCACAGCCACTCTCACTGAGAAACAGCACCAAGGCTGAAACATTTGGGTCATAGTTCAAATGTCCTGGACTCGCTGAACCGGAGGCAAGACTCAAAACTACACCATATCCAGAAAGACTACGATGAACAGAAGCCTCTACGAAGATGTCTGGTGTTACTTTGTCAAGTTGATCGAGATCCCCAAAGATCTTAAGAGATCCACCATTATCTGAAGATGGTTCACAACAGACTATGGCGAGCTCACCTTCAACAACCAGTCGTCGAGGTAAGGTACGATTTGGATACCCAACATACAAAGGTGCGCGGCGACCACAATGATCACTTTGGTGAACACCTGAGGGGCACTGGTGATGTCAAAAGGGAGGACAGAAAACTGAAAATACTTGTAGCCCACTCGCAGGGAAGGCCTGATGGACTGCAGTACTGGGATATGAAAGTAGGCTTGCTGCAGGTTCAGCGCTATTATCCAGTCTCTTTCATCCAGGGCAGATAGAAACTCCGCCAATGTAAGTATTCCGAGTATGTCCTTTTTCAGGCAGAAACAGGAAGCGAAGATCTAACATGGGATGAAAGCCTCCATCCTTCTTCAGCACGAGGAAGTAAAGGGAGAAACATCCAGCTCCTACTTCTGGTGCTAGCAATACCTTTATGCCTCCTTTGTCCAAAAAAGCATGGGCTTCCTCCCACAGAATGGAATGGCCTTCTGAAATCCACTGATGTGTGTGGGATATGGAGCAGGTCTAACAGGAATGGCAGAATGGTGGAGATAATATATATATATATATATATATATATATATATATATATATATATATATATATATATTATTATCTACTGGCGGCCGCCAGTAGATAGTTATAGTTAGGACCCTGTTTCCATAGGAAATCCGCAACATTCTATTTGGAATAACTTTGGCGCCGGTCGACGAATCCTCGCGAACTTTTCAAAATAGGTGGGGCGCTACGCTCCGCTCCTACCCTGAAAGTCTCGGGGGGATTCGTCAAGCGGGGGCTGAGATAAAAGGGGGGTCCCAAAACCCGTTTTTCCCATGCATTTTTCCATAGGACCTTTAGACACAGCTACAGCCCGAACGGCTGAACAGAGTTACTTGAAATTTGGCAGAGAGGTAGTCCTCAGGTCAAGGAAGTGCCTTTTGTAGGTCTGGTGTAAATCTGTTCAGTAGTTCCTGAGAAAACAGCATTTAAATCAATATATATATCTGAGCCAGCTTACGGTGCGCTTACCGTGCGCTTACGGTAAGCTTACCGTACGCGTACGGTGCCGTGCGCGAGCGCGATTCTGATTGGCTGTTAGATCTTAGTAAACATTCGAATCGTTCGAAACCAGGAAGCGGTGTCCGCCATTTTCTCTCTCGCACTCTGAGATGGGGAGGAAAAACTAAGGCAAAAAACACAAGTAAAGCGCCTGTTTAGACAGCTCCTAACCACCTAGCCTCAATGAATGTGTCCCCAAAGAACCCCCAAGGACAAAAATTCATTTTTATTTTTTTACGAAAAATCGCCGATTACGCTTACCGTACGCGTACGGTAACAAAAATTAAAAAAAAATAATTATCCACACTCACCCCACCCCGTGTGCTAATGGTTCCCGCAGGGCACCATTTGCGCATGGCATAAATATAAGTTCTAAAAGTTTAAACGATTACCTTTCACAACGAAGCGCATAATATGTCCTCCATGTGCGCACGGTGCGCGAAGCGCATCGTGCGTACATGGCCCATCCACGGCACTAACTGCGTAAAGTGGGCGCGCGGTGCGCGAACCGCCCCGCGCGCTCACTGTGCGCGCACGGTGCGCAAAGCGCACCGTGCACGCACGGAACGAACTGCGTTAAGTGGGCGCGCACGCCACGAATGGCGTAAAGTAACTTAGCATTTAAAAAAACGTACAAATTCACTGAAAAAACCATAGGTTTCACACACGTTATAGTTGGGAATTAGCATTTAAAAAACCTTGCAAATTCAGTGAAAAAACCATAGGTTTCACACATGTCATAGTTAGCTGGACATTTTACTGATAAAAAACCAATGAAATTCCCCCGTTATAGTTAGTGCAGGCAACTATAACTCACGCGACCGCAATCCTCTGCTGATGACATATGTGTCTTTATGAAAAAAAAATATTTGTAATATATGTATAGCTAAAATTTAATGGAAGAAGACATGGGCAAATAAGTGTCTAAATACAGTATTAGCATCAGCAGAGGATTGCGGTCGCGTGAGTTATAGTTTCCTGCACTAACTATAACGGGGGAATTTCATTGGTTTTTTATCAGTAAAATGTCCAGCTAACTATAACATGTGTGAAACCTATGGTTTTTTCACTGAATATATATATATATATAAATATAAAAAAGATATGATGCTCTGTCACCCTTGGCAGTAATAACTTATCCTGCCTCCTGAAACTAAAGCGGGCACAAGGGACAGGGTTGGGCAGTTCACTGCCCCTGCTAGCCTGAACAGTGTCTGATAGATCCCTGACCCCAGCCTCAAAAGAATAGGGGGGAGGTTTGTTGCTGGGGCAGAGGGCCTTGGTGTTGTCTTTAGGTTGAACTCCTTCTGAAGCCTCAAAAAGGGGCAAAACTGCTGGGAGTACTGTTGCATGGGCACAGAAAGGGCTGGAGAGTGTGCTGCAGCCCTGCTTTCTTTGAAGCGCTCTCGTGCAGAGTCTACCTCATCTTCAAAGCCACGGTGCAGTCAAATGGCATATCCAATAAAGACGCTTGGATGTCACCCAAAAAAAGAACAGTGGCTCTAATCCACTAAATTCGCCGAAACAATATGCTGGTACAGTGTCCTCGCTAACCAGTCAGTAGTGTCCAGCCCAGAACGAATGACTGATTTTACAGTAACATGGCCATCCTTGAAGATCTGCACTAAATTGGAACACATTTCTTAAGGGAGTGTCGGTACAATCACTGACTATATCTCAATGCATGTGCATATCTTCCTAAGAGGTAAATAGAACTGCTAGAGCAAAGGGCAAGACTGGCAGAAGAAAAGACTAGTTTTACGAATGCTTTCTTACATTTGGGTTCAGGGAATAAGGTCCTGTTGACCCTACTTGTAGAGGTCTGTACAACCAGGCTTTTTAGAGTAGGAGGTTAGATAAGGAAGAGAAGGGCTCCAGCAGCAGGTTTGCAGCGTTTAGTTACTTGCGTAGTTTTCGGTAGACAAGAGCAAGGTTTGGCCAAGGTAACCATTAATGTGTCAATGGCAGCTTAGTTAAAAGGGAGAAGCAGCTTCATAGATGCCTGTTAGGCAGCAAAAATACCATCAGCACTTTGATCTTTACCTCAATGGATGGTAGCTGCAGGTCCAAAACTTCGGCTGCACACCCGATGACCACAGCAAAAGAAGCGAATTGCTCAGTTAAGGGGCCAAGAGGGCAACTCAACCTAGAGTCAAGGGAAGTGTTCAAATTGGCCTCCTGCAAATCTAGGTATAGATTAACATCATTATAATGTTGGGCATCATCCTGTTCAACTCCATTGTCATCTCCGATTATTCTATCCTTGGGCAGAGTATGATCCAAACAAGTTGTGCAGGGTGGCGAATGATTTCCCGGAAGGGGAGGGGTTATGTACGAGTCCGAATGAGGCTGACCAGTTTACGGCAGATGATGCAATTTCGTTCAAGGTAGAGTCTGATTAGATTCTGAAAAGAAAAAATAATTTGGTCCTCGTCTGGTGTTTAGGCCAGTGCAGACACGGCAGAAACGATGATGGGTCTTGGCGCTGGGATCAAAGTAGGGTTGGGAGCCTGCAGAGTGGTAAAGAGGCACACATGGCATCGAAGGTGGATCCACCGGTAGTAAATTCGAATGGAGGGCTTCTCCAATCCATGGGGTGTAAAGGTGCGCCAGAGGGAACCTGGAAAGGTGCCATAAATGTACTGCTTGGCTTCTTGGTAATCCTCTGTATGCTGCAGCGTCTCCAACATACCTGGAAACTTGGGGTACATTAGAACTGGTTGCTCTATTTAAGAGCAAGAGGCACCTTGAGTGCTTCGACTTTTTGCTTTTCTTTGTCTTACCCTAGGACTTCGAATGGGAGTAGGATCTGTCATGGAATGGCCTAGAAAGAGGGAAAGGGTCGATAACTGACTGGGATTGAGACTCGCGGCCCTTCAATCTATAGTCTTCCGACAGTCCCAGCAAGGCTTAAACCAAGTGGTTTTAGGTGGGGACATGTTTCCATGCACATTGTAGAAAAAATTGTTATTAAAAAAATCTCATTAAAAGTGCAGGAAAAGTTTGAGAGTGAACTCAGATCCACAACAAGAGGGCAGAAAGAAAAGAACGGATGTCAGCGTGTAGGGATGTAGCTTATACGCTGCTCTTATGTCCATTCTGGGGTGCAACGAAGCAGACAGAGCCGCTTGAAACAACCTGCTGAAGCCCGGGGCAATGCTGAGAAAAATCTCCGGATCCAGTCTGGCACCTGGCGGTTATCAGAAAGTGAGAACGCTGCAGGTGGAAGTATGCATCACAACTATTCATATATCCGGAAGAATAAGGGCTATCAAGGTATTACAACATGACCTTCCACCCACTGGGGCATAAGTGCTTTAAATTAGCAGAAGGCCCACCATATAAGTGTTAGCTCACCTATCACGAGATTATCTTCAATGGAGCTTCCAAACACCTAATGCACCAACATCATCACGTGTTAAAATGTTAACACGTCAAGGAGTAAAAAAAAAAACAAAAAAACCCTAAAAGGCGGTGCAAGGAACTTCATTACCTGCGGTGTTCTGAAGACCGAAAGTGACCGGCGGTGTTCTTGCCAATGCTAATTCCACCTGTAGTACCCAGACTGAGCTCTCAAATGCCGAAAGGGTCCAATTACATTCCAAAGCGGTCAGTGCTCCTGTGTGCACAAGGGTCGCCATCTGCCTTGCTAAGATCGGATTCCATTCAGTCGCTCTTCAACTGAAGGCACGGATCAATTATTACAGACCCCGTTCACGTGAACTGCTCGGATGACAACAGAGCCCTGCTGGCGGGGGTCCAGGCCTGGCTCTCCGGCCTCTAACAGCCGACTGCTCTCTGTGGAAAGGCACCCAAGCTTCACAAAGCGCTCACTTCTACTTCCGGTTAGATCAAAGGCTGAACTAACATCACAGAAAGCCCGCAAGGCAGCGCAGCAGGCTCGAGCTACCAACTCCGTTCCAATTCATGCTAGTCTTGGTGAACGAAATAGTGCTAAAACCAGCAACGTTTTAAAACCTTTGAACAAACAATAATGTTAGGATAGATCGTTGGCTTGGCCCCGCCGCTCTGGGCATATATACTTGTGAGATAGTCATAAGACGACGCCGCTGACGTCAAACTGCCTGGAGAGTGTCTGAACGAAAAACAAACTCAGCAGAAGTCATGGCCTTCCCGGTCAGTTACAGCAAAGTACTGCAATTTGCCTACTGTGCATGTTGTTTTAAAAACAGAAGCAATCAGCAGGGGTGGGAATGGCACTGGGGAATACTGGCAGTGGGGGGAGCAGATAATCGGAATAGTAGGGACAGGTCTTTTTCCTGCTACCTACAAGCAAGGGGAGACGAGCCCACCGGCCTCTCCAGCTAAAGAAAGTTCTGCCAATCCCTTTTACCCGAGTCCTTTGCTCTATCGGTCCGTCTGTGTAGGACAGACGGCACATGCATGCGAGGGAGTCACATGCAAAAACAAACATGAGACAGTGAAGACACTAGAACGAATGTACGATCTCCTGGGCACCAGTGACAGGATCTCTCCATCCTCGGTCTTCTGATCCAAATTAAAGTTGCTGATTGGAGGTAGTCCCTAGGGCATTCCTGGATTTTTTTTTTCGGAGGATGAGGTTCCTGTGGCAAGGAGGAGGGGGACAGATGTCCCAGTGAAATGCAAGCTCTGTCGCTAACCCTTCCTGCTCCTTCTTCAGAGATGAGCACACATGGCCTTGAATAGTCAGGTGAGGAAGCTATAACAACTGTGGCACTCGTCCAGCGAGCCCAATGTCAGGGGGCACACAACTCCCCCTTCCTCCTGGCAAAACTACAGAGTGATGTGATGTAGCCAGGGCTTTAAGTGGGCCGGGTCTCACCGGTGCTGAGCACCGGCAGTTTTTTTAAAAAGGGGGCTCGAAACGGGTCTCTATCGGGCTCGGTTTTGTGCCCTGGCATTGGCGGTCTGTTTTTAGGTATTGACTAGCCAGCGCACATGCGCTGCACTGCGAGGCTTCTAGTAAGGACTTTTTGTTCCTCACACGCTATTGGCCTCTGCTTGCGTCTTTCTAGGAAAGACAGCACGCAATTGGCTAAAGGCAGGTGCATGTCCCACCTTCTCTCTCTCCTCTTGCCTAGGGAGCTCGAGAGCAAGCAGCAGCGTGGCCGGGTTCCAGATGCATTCCTCACATTCTCTCTCCATGCCTTTTCTGCTTACGGAAGCTACCTTGCAGCTAGTAAATCATTACAACGAGCGATTACCTGGCCTTTGAGGATTGGCCAAATACTTTAGCTTGTTGTCAGGGATACCTAAACAAACGCCTTTTTCAGTGTTCAAAATATTGTATGAATTATAGTGAATACACAAAAAAGTAACATACAAAAAACAGGAACTAAAAGTTCATATAATATTCATTAAGAGTAAACGAGTCATATCAATAATTACTTATGTAGCATCGGAATATATTTGTCTCAATACAACTAACAAAAAAAAAAAGTTCTCTCTTCTACTTTGCACTCATTCATTGCGTAAAACTAATGTAGCATATAGGCTTTCAGAGACACTGGCCTGTCAGGAACTCTCTCAATATCCCAAGGTAACCCCTCGTGTGATTCACGCTGGTAGTATCCCAGAGTTCAACGTGCGATGATGTTATCAGATGCCGCTAAAGGGGAATCCAGTTCAGGTCACTGTGCTCAATGGAAAGATTTTTGCTGCACTCTGCAAAGTGACATTTTGGGACTGAATTGCCCCGAGAGTGAGCATCAGGCGTGCAACGTCCATTGGGCTCAAAGAGCTTCAGCTCCCCACCCTGCCCCCCTCCCTTGTGTGTGGCAGCCCAGGCTGAGACAGCTTCCCGGGCACACACTCAGCCGCACCAGAGTACTTCACAGGTCTTTAAAAGACCATTTGCTTGTTAATAAGGCTTTGTTGTTTTTCCACTCCTTAGAGCCCCTGCATCTCCACTCTGCCTGGTGCTGCAAGAATTAGCCCCCCCTTGCCTCCTCCCCTCGAATTTTTTTCTTCACCCTCCCCCCAAAAAAGTTTGGCCTCTAGTTGCGCCTCTGGTGAGCATTTATGTATCCATGCAACGGGCAACTTCATGCCCCCTTGCTAGGGACACCTTAACCCTTGCTAGTGACACCTTAAGTACCTGCCTAAAATTGCCTGAAAGAAGACTGGCCCTGATTGGGCTAATTGTTTTGGGCTGCGTGTGCGTACCAGAACTGGAAACCAATCAGTAGGGTGACCAGATTCTCTAAACAAGCCTTTGCAATGCAAGAGGTCTCACAGTTATGCGAGTTTGAGCTGTTGGCATTGTAAATGGCTATGCCTTTTATTTTGGTTTTGGTTTATAAAACAAATAAAAGATTGTCATTAACAATGGCAATAGCTTAAACTCGCATAAATGCGAGTCCTATTGCATTGCAAATGCTTTTTTTTTTTTTTTTTTTTGGAGTGCCATGACAGCAACCAATAGTCCTGACTTGTAGGTATGATGTTACTTGTATCATATATCTGGATGAAATGACAAACAGCAAAATACAAGTCGGGCGGCACACTATGCTAACCACAGATTTTTAGCTTACAGGTTTTTAAGCCACGCCCTTAATTACATTGTCCACGCCCCTTTGAGAGACCCTCCAGTTTCTTCATTCCACTTAAAGCCCTCGATGTAGCTGAGTATCTAGGTGTGAGGTGAAACCAATGAGGGCAGACAAACAAGCTTAGAGGAATACATATTTATAGAATGCAAACCCAGAATAATATAACATGGCACCCCCTGTCTGTGGCTTCTCACAGGCCGATACCAAGCAGAGGGCTGGGGAGCATTTCTGCCTTCCGCGGATGGTCCGTCAATGGAGCCAGCTCTCTTCTCAGGTCAGGAACACAATCTGCAGTCCTGCTGCAATCTGGGAAAGAGTACGGAATATCACTCTATTGTGGTGTCGCTCAGGCTCTGCACCAAAAATATTTAACAGTTCACCCTTGGTGATATGAAAGGACCTATCCTTCACTTCCATCAAGATCTGACTGAAAAACCAACTTCCCTTCAAGCGTCTCAACATGTCTTGAAACTGCAGCTTCAATCTTTTCATTAATATTGCACACGTCACACCCTGCAGACATATGAATTATTACATCAATATCAAACAGTGGCAACGGTGCAGGCTTCAATATTCTAAGTATAAGGGTGTATTTATATGTATATGCCAATTTGACAAATCTATGAATGCGTAGAACGCTGAATGCATAGAACGCTATGAACGCAATGTCAAACTAGAAGATCTCCCAAAGCTGTGATTGTACTTTTTCTATAAGTCAAATCTCTTTGTGTATATGTTCAGATGGGACAGTAACAACTGTCTGAAGGAATGTAGCTTGTTCATTTTTTTCAATATGTATAGTACTCTCCCATACCTTGAGATAAGATCCATTTGATCAAAAAACAACTAAAATAAAATGAACTTGGGGGTACCCACACAGCAAAGTTGAGTCTAGCGGAGCACGCAGTGCACTACCTAAAGACAGAAAATGCTCTGGAGCAACTATCAAGCAAGTTTCAAGCACTGAGCAAGGTGCGAAGGAGCAGTGCTGCCTGGAGCTGTGGTGAGTGGTCTTGTCCCTCACCCCCGATTGCACACCCAAAGACATGTCCCACAGTAGATCTGAGGCCTACCTCCGTGAATACTGTGCTAAGAGACTCCTCTAGCTTGAGGCCAGGTGGAGGTGTACGGTTTCCTATGAGCCGTGACATGGGGAGAAATTTGAACCACAGCATTGTCAATGAAACTCCCAGCGACTCAGAACATGTCACATAGAGACAGTCAATGAAAGTTCGTGGACCACATCTAAGACTCAGAAATACTGGTCCACAGGAACAGAGTAGCAGCTCTAGTCCCTAGACTCTTGTAAGAATATCACAGAGGACACCGCATCAAGTCTCCTTATGAGGCTCTCCAATTGGTTGGTTGGGGAGTTTTGGCCTTGTCCAGGTGGCCGCCTAAGGGAGTAACCAACACCTGCATCTTCTACAGCACCAAAGAACTGCAGCTGGCATTCCTCAATCACCTAATGCTACTTTCACCTTCACTCCCCAGTATGGGATGTTTCCAAGTGAAGATGGAGATCTGGGCTGCATCGGATCGCTGGACGTATCTGAGACCGCAGTCACCGTCTACACATGTAATGCAATAAAAGTTGAAACCAAGAGCTAAAAAGAGACCTTGATTAAAAGATGCTCATTGTTAGGAGAAGCAATGGGGCGACGAAGCTCAAGGTGGGATAACTCGGGAATGGACGACGCCAGTCAGCGTTTTAGTGCCACGAGGAGCTCCAACGCTGTGTGCCGACATCAACCAAAGGAACGCGAACCCCAGCGGCTGTAGAAAGGTACAGGGATTCTGACCTCGAGCAAGACGTCTGTACACCCTCCTGCACACTTGCCCCGGTTCCAAAGTTGGCCGCACTAGTTGCTCAGCTAAAACTTGTCTTGTGATAGCAAGAAATGGAGCACAGTAAGTGGTACCTGTGTCATAACAATCATAAACGGTAAAATATGTATCCGCACAGACTGTTCCGGAGCAGTCAACAATAAGAACCAGGTCATCTAGTTAAAGTAATTTTGCACCTCAAATATTTGAATGAATACTTTCACATTACGAGATCTAAATTTAGTGCTCAAATGTAATTGGTTTTCGATAAATGTCACCTTTTTCTCAAGCTGACTCAGTACAGTAACCAGTGTTGTTCATTCCCCCGAGTCTGAATAGGTCTTTCATGCGCATTTGAAAGCCACAGAAAAAAGACCCGTAAAATGGATTCTGTGTCAGGACCGGAGGCGAGGATTATCTTTATCTTTCTCCACTTTATTGAATAGCAGACATTTTTTATTCACTAAACAAACTACACTTCCCATGCAACACTAGGAATAATAAACACAAATGTTTTCCAACAGTCCCACAATGCAGTAAGTGTTCAATGAGAGGCTAGTATCCCAAACGTAGTCCTATGCGTCTGTCATCAACTACTCTTTCTAAGCTGCTCACAGCCCAGATAAGTGTTTTTCATCTTCTCTCTGCATTATATGTGCTGTTTTTATTATTATTGCTTGTATAACTGTGCGCATTTTTTTTACCGTAGAGGGAACGCTCCTACATGAGCATATTGCCGGTGAGTGTCAAATCTTCTTCCCTAGCGCAAGCAGGGGATCGCCTGGCATCCTTTTTACACAATTGGCTATCCATTGCAAGTGATGCACGGGTCTTGAAAACAATTCAGGGGTTTCACAGAGTTTTGAGGTTCCCCTATCAGGGTACACGACCCATGCCTCTGCAGTTTATGCACCACAAAGCGACTTTGGTGGATGCACAGATTTGCTCACTGCTCAACGACACCTCACCCACAGGGCTTCTTAAGCAATTTTTTTCTGGTCAACAGGTTAGACGGGGGTAAAAGACTGGTTATCAACATTCACAAACTCAATAAGTGGCTAGTCTATCGCCACTTCAAAATGGAGGGAATCCTTTCCTGTGCGATGTGTTACACCCCGTGGATTGGCTGCTCTGTTTGGACTTGATGGATGCCTATCCATCCATCTCCATATTTCCACTGCACAGCCGGTTCCTCCAAATTGTATGGCAGCAACAAGTGTTTCAGTTCACAATCCTTCCTTTCGGCCTCTCCTTGGCCCAGTGGTGCTTCAAGACGGTCCTCACTAGTCGGGGAGCACCTCAACCCAAGAGACACACCTAATTGTATACCTAGATGACATGCTTCTTCTGGGGCAGGATCCCCACCAACTGTCGACCCAGCAACAATTAACTGTCTTCATTCTGGAAAGCCTATGCTTTGTTATAAACAAGAAGTTTCTCCTGATTGCAGCTCTGGAGGTAGTGTTCTCGGACTTCGTTACAGATTCCACAGCAGCTACATTGAGTCTTCCCTCAAGGAAGGTGAAAAAAATCAAGCACAAATTGCTGTGCATATTAATCAAACAGAGTATCCTTCAGACAGACTGCACACCTGGTGGGCCTGCTATCCTCCCCCATCCTGATCTTTTCAGGTCCCTTACACTACCACGCCCTTCAGGGCCTCAGGAGACACCTGCAGAGGGGCCTCTTGTACTCCTAGTTGGTAGTCCTTTTGGAGAAGGCATGTGAGGAGATACGTTGGTGGCTTTCACACAAGGAAGCGTGGAACGGCAGGGCAATTTTTAGTTTCGCTCTGGATCTTATCATAGAGTCCGACGCCAGCAGATCAGGCTGGGGCACGCGGTGTGGAGATTCTTCCACAGGAAAGCCGTGGTCACCTTGAGAACAGGAATTACACATCAATTGCCTGGAACTCCTGGCAGGATCCTTCGTGGTCCTGTGTTGGATGCGAGACAGAATCAAATCATGTATCCTGTTAGATTTCTAACTGGGGCATTCATAAGAAAGTCCCGGAACCCAGGAAAAAGATAAATATCAAAAATAGAAAATTCTTTAAAAATACATACACCTCCATTAATAATACAATTGATTCAAACATGATTCGTTTCCATAGCTAGTAATAAGGCATCCCTATATTTCATTCATACCTCTTCATTCTTCCTGTTGGAAGAATTAATTTTTAATTTTCAGTTGCCTAAGTATCTTTTGTTCAATGATTCTTCAGTCCCTGGCTTAGGAACTCCTACGAGGATCAGGGGAACCCCTATATATAGATACAGTTGTACTCTTAAAGATGGATAACGTCTCTGCCGTCAGATACATAAATCACCTAGGGAGCACTCGTTCCAAAGTCCTGTCGGATTAAGCAACCAGCTTTTGGCATTTCTGCCTAGACCATCAGATATCGGTCATGGCCGAGCATCCTTCCAGGACAGGAGAACATGGTGGCCGACAGGCAATCACAGCAGTTCTGGGACTCCAGTCTTTGGAAACTCCATCCAGAGATTTTTGCCAATCTCCAAGGTTGCTGGGGTCCTTTTTCTGTGGATCTTTTTACCTCCAGGTTGGATCACCAACTACCCAGGTTTTTCAGTTAGAGGCAGGGTCCTCTGGCGACCGACACAGATGCCTTTCTACAGAACTGGCAGCTATGCCTTTCCCAGTTTGCAATTATCACCAGATGTTCTGTTGAGATCAAACACCAATGGGCAGGGTGGTACTGATCACCCTGTCTGGAAAGCTCAAGTTTGGTTTCCAGTTTGTCTGGAAATTTCTTTGGATTTTGCAATCCTGTCCCCTCGTTTCAGATTATCCTCCTCAATCCAGAACTGAATCCACATCAGATGTTCCTAGCAGGATCACTTCGTCTCATGGCATGGAGGACTACAGGGGACGGTGGTCAATCCCAGGCCTTTCGACACAGGCTAAGGACCTCCTATCTAAGACATGGTCAGAGGGCACCATCAAGTGATATAGATCAGCTTAGAACAGATAGTATAATTGGTGCATGCGATTGGACTGCAATCCTGTGGGCGCCAAGATGATATAAATTTTGAATTTCTTGGCTGACCTGGCAAGGAAAGGTACAGCATACCGGTCAATTAACACCATCTGCTCAGCCATATAAACGGGTAACGTTCTGGTAGAAGGGTCGCCGGTGGGGGAATACCCATTTGTGTGTAGGCTTTTTTGGGGGATCGTACTCTCCTTGCCTCTGGAACCACAGTACTTGGCTCTTTGGGATGTTAATAGTTTTTTCAACATTTTTCTCTCCTGGCAACCTAATTGGTTTCTCTCAAGGAAGGAGTTATCCGCAAAGCTAACAATGTTGCTCTGCATGTGTCATGCAGGAGGGTTTCAGACATTCGAGCCCTCAACATTACAGGAAGATGCTTATATCCCTCTGGAGTCTCTTTTACATTGGCCAGAAGTAAAAAGTCTAACACCAGGGTTATTGAATACCTGGCTTTCCCAGATTCCTCTAAATTGTGCATAGTGTATTGTCTCAAGGCCAATGAGCTGATGTCTGAGGAATTCTGGCCCCCGGACAACCAACGTCTAATCACTCTCAGGAAACCATATAAGACAGTTTCCTCCCCTACCATTGCCCGTTGGGAGATGCAGGAAGCAGGGATAGACCTTAAGATCTTCGGAGCACACTCACTCTGTCCGTGGGGCGATGGCATTCAAAGCTTTTTCTCTAGGGGCTCGGTTGGAAGACTAGATAAATGCGGCAGATTGGTCCTCTAGTGGTAAGCTTTGAACTAGCATGATCCTAGCCTCCGATCCCAACATAGAATGAAAAGTTGCCTAGCTATCATAACGGCAAATTTCCCTTCCATTAAGGACTCTGAGGCGACGATTATCTCACCCACAGATCATACAGCCTGAAAGACCTCCCCATATCTAGTAAGTAAGGATTTTGATTCTCTGACAAAGTATACAGTGTTTCTGATCCAGGAATTAGTTCTAATGCATACCATGTGTATTGTTACATCTGTAGATACTAATTGATAGATTGATAGATTTAGATCTATTAAAGGTTTAGGCGACTGATTTAGTCTTTTCGTTCTCAGGAATGGAGAACGGGAAATTGGATTCTTAGAAACCGAACTGTGGCGTGACTCGTTCGACAAAAGAGGAGTGGCTGACAGGCAAACGACAATGTTGGGCATACCGGCATCTGATTGGACACCTACTGCATTGCGGGACTGTAGAACATCATTTGTCTTTACTATTCCCAGTGTTCCATGAGAAATGTAGTTTGTTTAGTGAATATAAAATGGCTGCTATTCAATAAAGTGGAGAATGAAAGCACAATCCTCGCCTCAGAGTCCTTAATAGAATTGAAAAATTCCATTAAGATAGCTAGGAAATTTTCATTACAATCAGCATGCACAGAGACACGGAGACAAGGCTTCACTCCAGGCATGTATAGACAATGAGTGTTTTTTGTGAAGGAGCCACAGGTCACAAAGTAACGGTGCTCAAGGTAAGCCCTGGGTGGATGAATCCCTGACATGTGAGAAAAGTGAGAGGAATGGGAGGTGTCTGGTGGGAAGCAGTCCTGAAAGTCATCATACATCATAGGTTGGAAGCAGCTTTGTGGGTCTCCAAGTTGCTGGGTCTAACGTAATCATTACATTAGGTCATAGGGTGGAGTCAGTGGTTAAGGCTGGTCTCAACAAGGCTGAGGTTTAGCGGCTGACAGCATTAGAGGCTTCAAATTGCTAAATTAAAAGGTCACTCTTCTAAGATACTGAATTCTTATAACAAAGTTGCATGCTTCGCATCTGTCCTTGCAAATTCTGACCACTTGCTTCAAGATGCCGGTTTACCCACAACTCGCACTCTAGCAGGATCTTCCCACATTTAGCAGTAGAGAAGCCACACTGTCAATTCACCTAAGAAGTGCCCAAGTCTTGCAGACTACTTTGTCACTATAAGTCCAGCAAGAAATTACTTGGATGCAGCCCTGAAAGCCAGGTCTGGGTTTCTGCCTTCGTCATCAGTTTCCAAGGTAGAACCTAATTTCTAGGGCCCTGGCAGGGATATTTTAGAGGCTGCAAACCATCTCACTGTTAAGAAGCCATGTTTCAATCATGATCTCTTCAGTCAGTGCATTACAATTTTATACAATAATACATTTTTAATGCTGTTCTAGCTGGATACTATTTTTAATATTTATTAAAATACCAACTCAATGGTGGAGTTACATTTTTATAATTATTATGGGATAGTAATTTATTAGAAGTTCCCTTTACACTGCCTGAAGCTTCTGCAGGCTTATTTGCATTTGCTCTTTAGCAGCAGCTCAGTGAATGTTTAGCCCTGGTGAGGTGTATAAATTACTCCAAGAGCAGAGACAAAGGCCTGGGAAGGTATTTTTCATCCGCTGGCAGGAATATCAGCTGGGTTGTACTCATGAACTTACTTTACTGCAAAGAGGCCTCCCTGTCACTTCCAAATGTTAGATGACACCTGAACAGGCCCCTTCCTTTGTCCTCCCAGTCAGACGGACATCAACCCCAATTGGAGGGGCTGCTCATTAGAATGACCACAACTCTGGGTGGCCACACAGGTTCTGCACAAAGGGAGAATGGTTTCTCTATCTTGGATTTAATAATTGAGCAGCATGTGGGATTGCCTTCAGTAGGAAAAAAAAAACAAAAGAACTGCTGCAAACGTGGGTAGAGTTACCCTGGGGACATTTACCAAATCTGTTAAGGAAGGGTGTCACCCCCACCCACGAGCTAGTGACAGGTAATAATGTAGGATCCCGAGACAACATCTTCAGAACACGTTCTGGACCCGTGCAAGCACAGAAGAGGGCTGGACCTGCTGCCTGTGACCGGAGAGAAGCCCTGAAGGACTGGACCTGGTCCCTCTAGCACCCCGGTCAAAGAAGTGGACTCAAAGGGTCAGTTGGCTGGCCTACTGTTTGGCTACAGGAATACAAAAAGCTACAAGAGGCATTTGCCTGCAACTCTCCACTGACCAGTTCCAACTGGGCTTGACCTGGACCCCACTGATGTCCCATCACGGAGTCTTGATCCTCCAAGCACTATTCCAGAGATCCTGGGACCCTTGGTTGTGTCTAATTGGACTCCTAACATCTCTGGAAATGTGTGACTTAGTAAATGTTTGTACTTAAAGACCTTCAGATGTCAGGGAAACCCTGCCAAACCGATCCACCCAAGGGGTGACCTCGCCGAGCTGAAGAAACAGATTACTCCCACTCAGAGATCTTTCACAGCAGCGATCCATTTCAGTGAGACAGCTGAGAGAAGGTACCCAACCTTGACTCCTAGACTGATCCAGCCTTGTCCTCTGCAGGATTCCGAACTTCGAATAAGAGACTAAGTCCAAAGATAAAAATATTGACCAAGCGATGGTATAACAAGTATCTGGCTGGCAAGAGGAAGTCCCTGGGCCCAAAATTAGAATTTCTCCCATTCTGCTGTACCTTGTCCAATGCCTATCTGACTTCGTGAGGACTTCAGACTGGGTCGAACGTGGTAGTGTATCTGACCAGGTCTCTATCGCAGTCAGTCTCAAATTGCACCCAAGTCCCAATCTACTGCCAGGGTTGACTACCACTGGTGATCTGAAGTGCTACTTTTACTTAAAACGTTAAGAATTCCTATCTTCGGTTCCCCTTTTGAATTTGTCACTATGATGTCACTTTGCTCATTACATTTGACCCTATTTTAAGAAATTGGTGGGGGATTTTTATTGTGTTTTGGTTGTAACTTTTTGACTGTGTTGGTTTTTCTAAATGCTTTACACATTTTCTCCACATTAAGCCTGTATGCTCTATGCCATACTGTAGGAAGGTGGATATCTGACTATGGTTACCCCCAAATTTTTGCCTAGTGTCTAGCTGGTTTTTCGACTTAGCTGGCCTGAGATCCTGCCATTCAGGATCTCAGCCTGGCTGTTCTCTCTTTAAAATGGACTCCATGTACCCTAGGTACATACCCAATTGGTTGGATCACCCTGTCAGCCCCTGTACCAGTGTACACTAGGTACCCAGGGCATTGGTGTACCCAAGGCCTGCCAGGGGCTGAAGCATGTATTATGCCACCCCAGGCTTGGCCTAACAATTTGACACAACTGGCTGATCACTCAGCTGGGGTAAGTTGGTGTAATCACCTCTTACTTAGGTGTAGTATACCTATACCTAACCTTAAATGGGACACCTGGTAACCTATAAGTCACTCTTATGGCAGGCCTTAACAATCCTGAAGGCAGAGTGCTTGGTTCCATGTGAGATGGTGCTCTGGCATGAGCTGAGCCTGTCTGCAGTGGTCGGAACAACTTCCTTCTACTGTTTCCAGATATCGTCATACCATATACTCTTAAGTGCATTATGAACCTCGCGGTTAAATGCTATCTTTGGTTTGGCTTTATCAAAACATGTCGAGTAAGGTGTCATACGAATTGGAATATAACCCCTCGCCAATTCTGGCGACGGGGTTAGCATTCCACCCTTCTAGAGGGACACGACATGTACAGTACCTGAAACCCGGGTAAAATCAGACATAGCCTCAGCTCCACAAAATGGATGCTGCCACCACAGACACAAGTCTGCCCTCCTGCTGCTGGGAGTCCTTCCAGCTTGGGAGGTGTGGACAAAGGGTTTCCTGCCAGGGGAGGTGCATGCACCACCCCAGACAGGATTTTGTGTATTGGTCAGGTAGGGCTTGAAAGAAACCAGACATGCCTGTGGCTCACAAGGAGCCTCGGTGCATATGCCAGTTCAAACCGGTCCTGGGGCACACCAGTCCCGGGCCTGGGGCGAGCTGGACAAAGGATTGGGGGTGTAACCACCCCCCTTCCTGGTCCCACCCTTAGGGAGGGACCTAGCAGGTAGTCCGGCCCCTAGAATCCGCTTAAAGGTAGGAGCTGTGTCCTAAGACTTCAGACATCCTGGAATCAACTTGAAACTAAGAAGAAGACGTGAACTTCGACATTCTGCTGCACAGAAGACTGAAGGAAATCTCCCCTGTGGTCAGGGAGTGACCACCTTGCTAACGCAAGCACCATCCAGCGAATCAACGTCTGCTTTGCCGCCGCCTCCCGCCGGAGCCCGAGCCCAGAGACTGACAAGACCTGGACCTCCAGACCTCTCACCGCCCGATCCACAGTCCCTGAAAAGAGGAGACCCGTGGAGGCACCGAGACACGTGGAGCCAGCCATCTTGAAACGACCACGACAAGCTGACAAGTGCAACAACCGAGACTCCCTCCAAGTTGTGCTTTGGGATCTGAGAAGCCCAACCCTCGAGCAGCATCTGCACCAAAGGTGAGCCCTCCAGCATCTCCACGATCTGCGTGGGGCCCTTCTGCATTTTGCCACTCGACGCGCCTAACCGGTTGCTGGCCCGCTGGCTAGTAGCCATCTTGGCGACGAACTTTACGAAATACACCGCTGGTCTGGTTGCTCCAGACTGGCCCTTGCTCCCCTCCAAAGGAGCAGTCCTTCTGACCTTGCTGGTCAGAACCATCAGCTTATTTCCTTTCCTACAACAATTGCTTTTGCCAAGGCTTGTTTGCTTCGATCAAGTCGCCGACACCGCCGACAGCGAGAGCCTGCGTGGGACAGCTCGTGAACCGACTCCTGGACGTCGTCTACCTCCAAGGACCACGTGGCTGCAGAGACAAGCTACACCTTTCTTCCTGTTTGCACCCGACATTGCCTGGTACCCACCTGGTGCCACGCTGGTCACTGGCTAGTGACTGAACACTGTCCCCTCTGCTTACAGGTCTTCAACATCTCCAATCCACTCTTGGATCCACCGCATCTCTCCCGGACCGACCGCCTGCAGCATCTTTGTCTTCAGGCTCCACGGAACAGATAGACGAAACCTGACGCACTTCGAGGCCTATGCACCCGCTTCCTGTGGGTGAGGTAAAGCTGGCACACCTGTGCCCAAGTGTAGTATTACATCTCTAGTGCCTGTGTTCCAAATCTTGAGTTCCTAGTCCATCCGGAAGATCCTCTTTGCAGTAACTTTGTACTTTTTACGCACCCATTGAAACCTATGGGAGCACGAGTGTGACTATTTGCTCTGCACACGCCACCCGTGGACCTCCTGGTCACTAACTGAAGTTAGCTCCTTGTAGGCCCAGTGATTCTAGAGGCCCTAGGCCTTTTCCCTTTTCTGTTCGTGGTACTTATACCACTATTTTAGTATATGGTTTGAGCGGCCACCAGGGCCTATCCATATAAAGTGCAACTTCTGTGTATTCTACTGTAATCTTGTTTGACGATTTGTGCTCCTGTGCTCATAAAGAGACTAGGGGTTACTTTGAGAAATAAATACATATATATTTTGAATATATATCTGTGTGGTGTCCTTTCATTGGCATAAAAGGGGGTTGCATTTGGTAAAACAGCTGGCTTAACACGCTTCACGAGTTTAGCCTCAAAGACTGCTTAGCCTACGCTACCACTAGGGCAGCTAGTCCGAAAAGGTTGACTTACAACCACACCATAAGGGTTGCTTGGCATGGTACAAGGTGATCACTTTAACTAGTGAGCATCATATACCAGGCCAACTTCTCACACATACCTACTACAGGTTAAGTCCAGATTTAAATTACTGAAACTTTTTCCTGACAGTGACTATTATTATGTGGGCTTCAATCTAACGTAACTAATAATCAGTTTTCTCAAAACAGCTTGACCCTTGTGCTAGACTCTGCCCCTCGCCCGTGGGAACCTGTGTTCCATTATTCAGTCACCTGACAGTGTGGAAGGTTGGAGCGGTGCAGAGGGTCGAGATATAGCCACAAAAGAAGGCATCACCAATGTGGCAAGCTTCCGGTTACATGAGTTGAACTGAGCCATGCCCCATCAGCCTCTTTTTCCAGCCCCATTCTACTCCTGCCTGTACTTGAATGTGGACGTGTGCAGAGAAACAGGCACAGACCCATGGCTATTGAAGATTTAGTGTTCAAAAACAGAAAATGTATACTTAACAGTCCTGGGCACCTCACTGTCCAATGTTAAACCCCATAAGGCAGCATAAGGGTAGTGGGGTGCATAACGCATCCTAGGTGATACTTGTATACTAAGTACCAAGTGACATTGTTCACTGTTGGCAGCTTAATCTACTCCACCACAATCGTGTTTGAAGGGAGTGCAACCACAGGCCTGGGAGTCTACAGATTATAGAATAGCACTGACCAGGAAATCAGGCATTTTCACTTGCCTCATTTGCCTGACTAGTAACCACTGACACCCTATATAGCTGCCCATTAAGAAACACAATGTGCAAAACACCTAATAGTGACCATAAAGAAATCAAATTATGTAAGAATCCTGTCATAAACAACAGTGGTGGCAATGGGGCTATGTCTCTACATATTGATTTGCTCATGGGTCTACCCCTTACTCCTTCATTCTTCATTCTTTTCAAAGAGTGACTCTCTCAAAGAATCCCCTGGGATTCTTTGAGAGCGTTCCGTCCTCCTGTATCTCAGGATACCCTCCCAGAGACGGAGGTCTCCTGGGTATTAAATCCATTTGTACCAAATAAGCAAAGTAACAAGGAATGTCCCCCTGCTGTGGAGGGACGAAAGTGGTTGGAAGAAAACTTAATTTCCCCTGGATTATACTCTGCCAGACCTGGAAGAAGTGTTCCCTCAATTCTCTCCAAATATATTATCAAGTGCTAACTGGACCAGGAATAACTAAATGGCCATAACCTTTTGATGGATTATAGCTTAGAGGGGTTTCTCAATCTCCTTGGTAAATACATCCAACGCTCAGAAGGCTCTCTAGCAAATATTCAAATCCATTTTTACATTGCTGGAGAAACCAACATCCAACTCAAACCATATTCTGGGAGTGCCCCCTCATATTCTAAATTCTTATAGGCCCTTCTGCCACAGACACATACTTAAGTGACAAAAACAACTATAAGGTCAAAACTATCTGTCAGATAATGTCCAGAGTCCTCTTCCCCAGTGATTACTTAGGATAACTGTAGTAACCCCAGCTCAATTGTATTTAAAAAAATCCAACTCAATCAAAATCCATTCTGGAAAATCTTGGAACTTTGTTTATTAAGGAAAACATTTTCAGATGTCAAATCCACTAGTACTGTACAAGATCGAACGCCGTCCTGTTGCCCAATCTATCACAGAAAGAATGCAAAGTACAGGGAAGCAAAACATGAAAAAAGGCTAATCAGAGTATAAAATTATTTTTAAAAACGGAGAATATCAAATAAAAGCCAAAGTCCGATTTCAATCATCCTACACAGAGAAAATGAGGCAGAAAATATCCCCTTATGTTAGCATACCTCGCTTTCAAATAGCAATCATCTCACCCTCAGTAGCAGCTCGCTCAGGGCATGCTGCGGGGTGGTGGGGTGGGGGAGGGGCAGGGTGGGGGGGTAACAAACACGGATACGACGAATCGGAGTAAAGTCATTTTTACGTTCCTCCGTTCCATCCTATGTCCGTGTTTGCTACCCCCCACCTGCCCCTCCCCCGCCTCACCGCCCCGCAGCACACCCTATGCAAGCCGCTACTGCTCACACTATATACAAGTGATATTCAAATTGGCTCACAAGAAGTGATAATCGACCTATAACCCTTGGCTAACATACTTTAACCTAAAAACTTTGCCATTCTCAAGGCAGTGTCCCACTGAAATACCAGGAAACACCTCCTTGAGTTCTAAAGACTACTTATGCAAGTAAAGAGTCCACGCTCCAACTCAACCTCCTCTTGTGCAAGAGAGAGTACCAAATAATATATTCATAGAGGAAATCACAGATTTTGGGGGAAACAGAAATCTGTCTGTGTATAGCTTGACAATCTTAAATCTCCTTGTCCATCCAAAATCAAAGAACGTGAGTTCTGCCGATGCCAGGCTAGTATTGCTACAGGAAAACAAGTCTTACAATAGCTCCGCTGTGGCATTTGCTTCAAATTTTTATCCAAAAATTACCCGACAGCATAAGGACTTCTTCCACTGTAGAGGACGTGACAAATCCGGCCATTAAACCTCATCTAAGAAACCCAATAATGAACTGACATACATTTCCCTATTGTGGGAGCTCCCACTGCCCAATCATGTACTCTCTCAAAACATTACCTCTGAGGCAAGTTCATTCATACACTTCAGTTCTAGTTGAAGTGCATGAAATTAAATAAAATTATCCTCCACTACTAACTCAAAGTCTGAGGCTCTGTACAGGAATGGAGCTCACCCTTTAGCATAGTCATGGCTCTTTTTTCATTCTTGTGAAGTGTAACTCTACTGATGACGTTGCAACTTCATTTTAGCAATAACAGCCAAGTCCTTCCTGGAATCTGATGGGGGGTTATTCATAGATAAACAAAACATGGCATCACTGTTGAATTCTAAGAAAGGTTTTACCAGTGTAATGAATAACTTTCAGATTGATAACTACTAAGCAATTGGTACCCTTGCCAAAAAACCAAATGGAGTTCGATCAAGAGGAAGTTTTGTTTGCCATGTCTCAGTACAATATACCAGGAACTGTACTGCTCTCAAACGCAACAAAACCATTGTTCAATGTTTTAAGTTCAATCCAAAAGGGTATCCTTTGGTACTGATCTCTTCTTGGTTATTTAATCTATAAGTACTTCCAGGGCTGGTTTATAATACTCTACTATCATCAGTTGTTGATTTTATATTTAAAACCAGTGAGAAACAACAGGTATTTCAGATTCTAATTGTTAGTAATATCACAGCTACATTATCAAATATGTCCTTGAAATTCAGTACTGGATAATTGAAGGGGGCCTGAAGCACCCGTTTGGCTTGGTTTCCACAATAAAGTAAACACTATGGGGCATATTCACAATGACTGAACTCCAATTTATCACCACCTTAACGCAACAAAAGTGGAAATAGATTCAACACCCCATTCACAAGCCGGTGCAAACTGCAATCATCGCCAGTATTCCCGCGATAACTGCCCCAAAATTTACCTCCACGGCCGACACCACCAACTAACCCTAATGAGATGCAGAGTAGGCGTTCCCATACAAAAATACATGAAAAAAACCACACCATCACTTTCACAACAAACTGCCAGATCTGCGATGCGAACCAAAAACAGGCGATAAGCCGCGGTAGCAGCAGGGAATTAACACCTGCCTTTTGCTGGTGTAAAGCAGGACGACTACCTGCAGCATAAAAGGGAGCCCAGCCAAGAGCCACACCGGAAGACCCACAGTCATGCAACTCACGACACTGCCAATGGGCACGCAGCACAACTACATTCAACATGACACACAACATGCAAATTGACCAGACACCACAACACGACTCCATTGGGAATCCGGCCTTGTCATGCCCACAACCCAGCCACAGACACATAACAGCAGGATGTGAGGAGAGGCATGGAGCAGGCATGTGCGAGAGCGGAAAGTGACTGAGGAATGTGAACCTACCCAATGCCAGGTGTGGCGTGGTGTTGCCGGACAGACCATAGAGTGCAAACCACGGAAACGGCCATGTGGAGAACAACTGCTGGTGCATGGAGTGTATTGGCCAGTGGACGCTACCATTTCCCCACAGGCTGTGGGGTAGAACGCGGAAATGTTGCATGTTACGTCCCCCCTGCATGTGCGTGCACAGTGGCTTGGACCTGCGTACGCCAGGCCTGCATAGGGGTGTGAAAAAAAAGCCTGTCGCGCTGGTAGTGGTTCTCATTCGGAATGGACAACGAGCCTGCCAGGGCAGCGCCTCTCATCCCGCCACGAGTCCTGTGCCGAGCACGGTGGGGCCTGCGTCACTGTGCGCCTTCTGAACCCCGGGACGCTGGACCCCAGACCGTCATGCCTGCCCCAGCGCACCAACGAGGCTCCACTCACCTGCCTACACCAGCGTGTCAGAGGGCCCACCACGTGCCAGTGCAAGCTCCAAGCACCAGTTCCATGACCTCTGCAGACCATCGCTGCCCCCCCCCCCCCCAACGCTGGCCCACATTACTCCTTCCTCATTCACATACTACACCGGCGTACTCTTCGGCCCAGTAGGTCCCACATGTGAAACTGTGTCCTGAGTCCTGAATGGCAGTGACCCCAAAGTCTGGGCAGCGGCCACAGTACCAGACCCCACCCCGATCAGGGAGGCATAGCTCCATAAGGGCGTCTTGCGACACGTAGTGCCACTAACCCTGTTCAACGCAAGCCGGCGACATGTGGATGAGGGACCAGGACTACCCTGCGAACCAGCAGGTCCCACATCCAGCACCTAGTCGTGAATCATGAATGGCAGAGTCCACACCAGTGAACGCACGGAGAGGAGTAAGAGGAAGATGCGGCTCAGTCCGGACGAAAGCCGGGTCACAGTCACGGAACTGACCGAACACCATCAACAACTGACATGGTGCCATCAACCTTGTTCACTGCAAGTCCACGTCCTGTGGTGCCACTGAACCTGAACTACGCAGGCTGGTGGAACCATCCAACCTATGCCGGCGACACTCGGTGAATGGCCCGTGCGGACCGCTGCCTCAGAAGGTCACACATGTGGAACTGTGTCTTGGGCAAGATGTGGAGGAATCCACACCATTGGACATGCCTCATCGCAGGCGGAACCCCCTAACAGCACTGGTGCCACTAACTCTGTGCGCAATGAGTCATGGGCACCATCTGGTTGGACCTTGGTGGCGTCAGAGCCCATGGCCAGGTGGTTTTCTGCATCTTCATCTGGCTGGACAGGACTTGGGATCCGACATGTGTCTGTTCCATTCATCTCCACCATAGTGACTTTCAGCGTGGGCCTGTCCTCTGCATCCTACCCTGGGGGTACACCTTCCACTGTCCATCGAGACACTCCGCGACAAGGCCCCTTGTCATTTCGTGAACCTGCTCTGCACCCCGCAAGTCAGCAGCCCGTGGCAGCAGGCCCGTGCAGGACGCTGTGCATCCGGGGCTACTAACTCTGTGCAGCACAAATCATGGGGCCTTTATGGTTGAATGGTTGTGTCCTTTACGATGTACACTGCTGTCGATTTGACTGCACCAGGCAGCCCTTTGCTGGCTGGTGTGCACACACCCCACACACATCCAACACAGGTGTCACTTGGTAAGTATGCCTGATAATAAATGTGGCCGTACGCACGCGCCCGTAGACATTCACACCATCTGAGCAAGTGTGTTCATGTATTCATTGTGTTAGCATGATGGGCACGGGCCCTGCAACATCACAGTGTGCTGTCTTCTGCGGACGTTCCCATGTCACCTCAGCGTTGGCAGTGACCCTGGACATGTAGCCCCGCACCTACTGCCCTGTATGCACAAGCTGCGTGTGCTGGTTTGGCAGGGGGAGCAGGGAGAGGCCCGGACATGGCCCTGGGCAGGAGGTGCGGTAAGTATGTCTCGGTTTTGGGGGTGTTGTCGCCACCAGGGCCACAGTACTCAATGCTGCAATGTGGCATGTACCAGGAGGGCGGGCCCGCAGGTACGGGGACATGTAGGAGAGCAAGAACGCTCGGGTCTTGGCACATGCATGCCAAGTGTTATGTGTATCAGTCTTGCGGATGCATGAGTGTTGTCTGGCCTCATTCGCAGCACGATCCCAGCCAGCCATGGGCTGAACTGAACACCTGTGTCCGCCCTGTCTGGACTATTGGCCTACACCCAAGTTGGTGAACACCTTCAAAGGCCAGCGTCGCGGTGCTGGCATTGCCCTGGACATGCGCGGACAGGTATTAGAATGGTGTCCCATAGGAGTGCACGTGATGCAACCATGCAGCGCACACAAGTGTGGGGGCTTGTGGCAGGGAAGAGCTGCTGTGTGGCAACGTGACACACAGTGAGTCCGCTCATGTGCATCATGCTGGGCATATCATCCAGGATTCCCAGGGTCGCAGACGTCCCACCACACCAACAACCGGCCTCTGTACATCTACTGTATGAATGCAGCTGGTGAAGTTACTGTAGGGATGAAAGGTCCTTTGTCCGTACTATGAGGCGGTAGCACGTCTGCAGCTCAGAGCAGGAATTTGCATGTGCCCAGCACCCCCTGACAGATGCGATAGCATTTGCTTGCGACTCCTACACTACGCACTGCCCGACGTGAGACCAACGTGTGCACATCCTACACGCAGTAGTCCTTGGACGCAGTTGGCGAGCGTGAAATGGCCTTCACACGTACTCCCACCCAACCCAAGGCCTGCACATGTTGCACACAGACACTGCTCATTGCACCGAGCTGTGCCATTTCATCCACAGGACTGTTCCAGGAAAAGCCAGTGCCGCTTCAAGTAGAGCCACTGATGCAATGGCAGACCATCCCGGACACAAGCTCGACTCCAGTCACGTGGAGCTGTACCGTGCACGTCTGCTGCATGTACTTGGGGTACTGCCGTTGGCAGTGCTGTGGATCAGTTACCGGCTGAGCTTCGAGCTTGTGCACATCGCCTGCGTGCAGCCTGTGTTGCATTGTCGCTCGTGCATATTCGAGTGGTCCATGGATGTCTGCCTCTCCAACGTAAGGGTAGGTGACCTGGATTACGACGTGTGCGCGCGCGCGCGCCCCCTGTTGGCCCACGACCAGGAGTGTCACCAGGTTGCCCGCTTATGGCATGCATGGATGTATGGCATACAGGCTGGAAACTGGACCTGGCAGATTGCACGAGTCGGCGTGTGCAGTGAGCACTTTGAGCCACTTCCCGATTGGGCTTTGGTGCACATTGGGTCCAGTGGTTGGGGTCAGCACATCTGTCCGGATCAGCTGATGGATTTCGGCGACATGTCAGATGTGGTGGGTGACCATCGCTCATTGGCGATGTTGGCTACGCAGCTGCACTCGCGTTCATGGACGAGTGACAAGGTACCTGCAGCCACAAATGGATGTGAGCCATTGCACGTGTCCCGACACATGGTTGCATGTTGTGGATATGGTCACATGTCCCAAGACAACAGTGGACATGGCTGCATTGGCCAGGACTCATGTTCCAGGCACGGACAACCAACGCGGCTTGGCATTGACTTGAGTTGGTGAGGGACTCCCCCGAGGTGGACATGGGCACTTTCCTACATTCCTCATTCAGACATGCTGCTGCATTTGCCTGCATATCGTGGCACTTCTCTTGGGCGTACTGACTCGCACTTGTTGATAAAGTTTCCACACTTTCAGTTATCTCCAACTGTGTTGTGTCTTGATTTGTATGCCAATGTGTGTGACACGGACTCTCTGGCTCCCTGCCATACGTGCATTGCTGCCCCATCAGCACTGTGTTTTGTACTTGTGCATTATCATATCCCTGTTTCGTGCTTTGCCAGATGCGTATGGCCGTTTACCGGCCACAGGCGGGTGCACTTGTGTCCTATGTTTGGTTGTGCACAAGTTTGTGTTTGTACCGCATTGTGCTTGATGTTGGGGTGCTCTGCTTCCTATGTGTGTGTGCTCCATTGAATGTGAGATGTCCCTTCAGCTCTGATTTGGCTCACCTGTCTCCCTTTCAGGTGGTGTTGTTTTCACTTCTGTGTTTGTTCAGTGGTGTGACATTGCCGGTTTTGTGACTTGTGCTCCTGGTTGGTTCGGTTACTCTTGGGCATGGTTTGTCTGCAGTTGTGCTGTACTTAGTTGTGCATGTGTGTCATTGTGCCAATCTTCCCCCTGTCCCCGCTGGTTCCTCCCCCTGTTGCTGTTGTGTCTGTTTTGTGCAGTTTCCGGTCCCCGAGTCCTGCCACCATCTCTAGACTGATGTGGTGGACACCATTTCCTCAATGTCATCCAGCTCCTGGTGCGGCGCTGGACTCCCACCTCCAGTGTGCATTGCTGCCTTCTTGTTGTTGGCGTGTTTCTGCTTGTTTATGCCTTTCGCATCATTGCTGGAGATTGGGGTTTTCTGCCATTATCCTCCTCCGCTCTCAGGCTGCATTCATCTTGTCCAAGATGGCCTGCCATGTACAATGTCTTGTTGCCAATAGTTTTGGTGGGGTTGTCTGCTGGCTCGGGTTGCCTCCATTGTGGTTGGCTGTTTTCTGTTTGGTTTGTCTTTCTTTCGCAGGCTTTTGTTATGCTTATTCCCACCTGCCGTGTGTTTCACAGTCCTGGTGGTGCTTATCCCTGCTTTCCTCATCATGAATGGGCTCATCGCACGTTTTCTGGTGTTGTGGTTTGTGTTTTTATCTCCGTCTGGATGGTTGTTTCGCGACATTGGCCGCGTTTTCGGCAGACTATCGCATGCTACCGCCGTGTTGTGAATTCCATGTTAATACCGGGTTATTTTCCCACGATGGGCTGCGATGTGTAAAGTTGCGTTAGCATTTTTTGGTAATGTTTAGCACACGTTCTTGTGAATATACTCCTATACTTCTTAAGATGTTGGAGCTAGGTTGTGTGGTGGTAATTGGCAAATGGCGAGCACTTGGCTACCAGGCAAACAGACAAAAGCACAAACTGCCCTTTCAAAATAGACTACATTAACTCCCTGTTTGAAATGTCGCATCTTAAATTATCCATGAATATTCATCAAGCGATCATTCAATGCTTAGTATTAATCTCATAATTATCCCTGGAAAGACTTCATTGCCATTGGAGATTTGGAGAATCAAAATACCCTGTGCAAAAAACTCACTGGCCTAAAAAAAAAAACATGCTTTATTCCATGCATCAATCTACTTGACAATATTTAACATTATGTGATGGTAAGCTTTGAAATCTGTACAAATCTTTTTGAGAGAACCAAACAAAGTCCACCCACAAGGAATAAGTTCTCTCCCTCAATTTGAGAGAAAATGTACCGCCGTCTTTTCGTCCAGATCAATAGATTGATAAGGAGGCAACATTTTTCCAGAAAAATGTGCTAAAATAATCAGGCTTTGGAGGGAGAGGCTGTCAAGGCATGGGGCAGAAGAAGAAAAAAACGAGATCGATTGTAACACGATCTACATGATGCAGGCTCTATAAAAAAGTATGAGAGAATAGTGGCATTGAATAGCTTTGGATAACAGCTACTATCTTACACAACTACTAATCAGCAAGACAGTTAACAGGACTCTCTATTAGCCCCACTTCTCTTCTCCTTGAGTGATCTGCCCAAAACACTTGATGACTCACAAATATAGGATTCTGCCCAATTCAATCTTGAATGCATTTATATGATGCAACTGTAATCAATCTTGCACTGATGCATCTTCAAAACTACCTGAATAAACTATAGTTCAATGCAACATCTCATATTCTGAAAATGAAGTAACAGAAAAATTAAGGTAGATGAATTAAGAGAGAAACTTAGGAAATCAGACCTACTTAAGGCAGATAAAATGGAAATTGAATAAGTATATCCTCACCTAGTAAAGAACATTTATTCCAGACATAAGACATACAATTCGTGTAAGGAAAAGCATTACCTCAAAGGGAAGCTAAGGATCCCTTCAGTAGCCGCCTAGGTCGGCAACACTTCAAATACCACATCACTGTCTACAAAGCGTAGATACCAATCACACTCCTATATACAATCGAATAAGTCCCTCATAAATCCTGACAAGGGGGAGGAGGGGGAAACCTATGCAAGCTATGAGGGAATTGGGAGGAAAATGTTAAGCAGGCTATGTGGTATGAACTCCTCTACTCCCGTCCTATCCCTTCGTCTGTAGCTGGGCTTGACTAGCTCCTACACTCTATCCCTGCCCACGGCGATTCAGTGGGGCTATTGGTTACTCAAGGAAAAACTGGACTCTGTCTCATCAAGAGTGTTTGAATCTAACTTTATTTGTGAATAAGGGGACTTACAGTTCCTTCCACACAAACCACAAACTTAGCCCACGCACTGTAACTCTGTGGGCAGTCTAGCATCTGATCAATTAGTCCTTTGATCTTTTAAAAGCAGCCCAGAAAGACAGTGTCCCGAGTAGTTGTGACTTTGGAATAAAGGTCTGAGGAGTTGGCCTAACAGGTATGTCGGTCAACCTCGAACCTGGGGAACTGGGTTAGAGTCTCGGCAACGACGCTGAACATCCTGTCATTCTGGGCAAATCACTTAATCTCCCGTGCCTCACAAAAATTAATGTGTCCTCATGTAACGCAACTGGTGCTATGTAAAGCGCTCTGACACCTGATTCGGGTCAAGTTCGCGCTATATAAAACTCCATAAAATAAACGAGATATGGTAGAACAGCAGACCTGGCCAAAGTCAATAAAGTACAACGTAACTTAGAATTGGCATTAGAACACAGGTTCTGAAGAGTTTTCATACTGATCGCACTTAAGGTAGGGTATCCCTGTATCAGGGTGAATCTGGTCTCTCTAAACATGGCATTCAGGATCATAGCCATGCGATATTTAAATTTTTAAAAACACAACATAGAAAGCTTTTTTAATGAATATTTGCCTCTTACTCACGTACGGTTCTGCTTTTAACACTGCCATACTGTATAAACAAATTTGCTATAGCCCTTTAATTCTTTTTAAACGCTTTAGAACTGGCATCGTACTTCTCGTGCGTACCAGGTTAATGCTGCATGTATTCATTGATATGAAATATGTTTCTATGCTGAGCTCAGCATAGGCTACAATTCTATTTTAACTATGGAATGGAATGAAAGGCTGCCTTCCCAGATTACTCACATCTATAACAAAGAGCTGTACATTGTTCTTTCATGCTACAAACATACTCCGCTATGATTTCTCTGGCGTATTGTTTCCTTTTCAGTCAGGGAGAGGGACATTTTGGGAGTTCGCACATTGAATTCCTGGCCATTGATCAGTGACACAGTTAGAGGGGGGACCCAGGGCTCGAGGCTTCTTAACTGGGGTGTTTACAAAGGTTGCTGGTCTAGTCTTCTCCTTGGCCAAGGATCCCCAATGTACACTAATAAATGAGCTCTGCAAGAAGCACCCAGGAGTCTGGTAGTAACATTTCCTAATGTAACCTTGGATCCACAATTATGCACGGTAGAGTAAAATAGCGAATAAGAAACCAGCATTGCTGTAAAAATAAAATACTTTTTTCTAGTTAACTGAAAAGAACAGGTGCAGACAAAGTAAACTGCGATGATACTTATTCAAGGTGGCCAATGCAACACACAAATCCGTAACATATTGATTGAGGGGAGAAAAAAAGGAGGTGAAAAAATACCACATATCCAATTAACTAAGCAATTAGCTCACGGATATTTAGGTTGCTGCATTAAGATGTACAGCTGCTTCGTGTGATTTTGAAGGGGTGCAAGGTCAATGCATACATTTTTTTGGGGGGGGGGGGGGGGGGGGGAGTTTAATACAACGCTAACTTGACCCGAAGGTGTCAGAGAACTTTACATGAGAAACATGAATTCAGTGATGCATGGTTTCATTAACAGGTTTATTATCTGCAGTTGGTTTTATGAATCGGTCAACTGGGGACACTTACAACTGCTAAATGGAGAACAGTTTGAACTACTGTTCTTTGAATAGTTCAAAAGTAGTGTGCTCACACATCAGTCAACAAGGTATGCGCTCTTTGTCCCCTCCACCCTCTGCACACTGGGGATTAGGCGCACAAACGCGGTGAGAGAAATGCCCCTTTAGTTGAAGCATTAGAAAGGATGAATACATTGGTTTATCCATGCCCAAAAATAAAGTTACATTGGGAATTTTGGGTCAAAACGGCATTTTTAAAAATCGTTCTTGTTTTTACAAGACAATGCAAAATCTAAAAAAAACGAGAAAACACAAACTTGGTCTAATCCTCTTTTTATCGAACCTGCCCTCAATGAACGGAGGGCGGGCAGAACAGACGGATATTTCCTCTGAGCTTTCTGGGGGTGCAGCTCGCGGCTAGGAGGCTCGAGAGACGTCTGAAGCACGGCCAAGAGGAAAAGCCTGCTGGGCTGGGACAGCAGGTACACGAACGTCCCGGCATCGTTTGGCAGTCATTCTCCTGGCCCTGAAATACTTCCTCCTGCTCCTCCCCCATGGCATCAGTCCAACCTTTCACTGCCCTGTCACGCATCTTGCATGGCATGACCCACACTGCCCCTTGTCATTGGTCCTTCTCAGTCCCCATCACGTGTATTCCAACATCCAAAACCCCTTCAGTAGTGCTCATGTCCACCCTTCCTCCATGGAACGTGTATCCTTGGTAACTTCTTTAGCAGCCACCCCAATCCCCTCCCACCTGGTGGCAGTCGTCCTCCTTCCTGCACCTCTTGGTCACTTCTTTTCCAGCGGGGGTCTGTCCCCGCCCCTCCTTTCCCCCCGTGGTGGCAGTCCTCGGATAATTCCCGTACCCCCACTCAGGGCTTTCTAAAAAGTAGGTCCAGAGACTGGTCCCCATCCATTTTCCCCTCACCCTCAGGGTGAGAAAAAAATCTTAACTCTAGCAGTGTCACCCTTCACTGCCTGTCATTTATAGCTCTTTCACACTCATCATTTCGAACTGAAGCATTTTCATTATTCTATAAAACGAAGCCATCATCTATGCTTATTTATCTTATGCAACTAACAACCATTGACAAAGCCAATAGTCCTTGCGTGTTGTAGATGTGATCTTGCTTGTATTATATATATATCTTTGTGCACTGACAGAAGCAGCAAAATACTGGTCGGGCGGCACACTATGCCAAGCACAGGTTTATAGCTAGCGTATTTTTGAGCTGTATTAGAACGTCCACGACCCTTTGAGCACCCCCCACCCCCCCCCCCCGTTTTTTCAACCCACTTAAAGCCCTACAAGTACAACCTCCTATCCTGCACCAGCTCAAGCACCATTAGCGTGAAATACATGGTGCTGGAGGAACCATTACTATTGCCTCCTTCAACCTCCTGCCACCTTCCATCAGACTGGGAGGTCGGTGGAGTGGGCCACAGAGGCAGCTCCCACCTGCACCATGGATTTCACACTATTATGCAACATATGAGTATGGGGCAGGAGAAAGCGAATCTTTTAAATAGAAACCTGAACTTGCTCTGCCACCAGACAGCCCTCTTCCCAGGCCACTCTAGCTGCGAGGTGCTGGCTTTACATCTCGGCACCATAATATTTTTATGCCAGTTACAAAAAAAAAACACACACATTTTCTTTTTTGGCTTCATTAGGTCTCGCCTGGCGAACGCAGCGCGAAGCGCTGCTGTGCCAGCGAGATCTATTGTTGCTGACTCGCGCTGGAAGTGGGACAGGAGATGGGCACGCGCAGGCTTTGGCGGATTTGAGTTGGTGTACGCGCACGTACAGCCACGCGGTGTGCACATCTCCTATCCTCTTCCATCCTGAGCAGCCTCATGCAATTTCGTTTTTTTTTTTTTAAATGCGCACACGCGCTCCAAGCACTTACCGGCTCTTGTTGGGACTCTGCGCTGCTCCTCTGCTGTTCCTGCCGGTCACTGCAGCAACACGTTTTGCTCACAGGAGCCCCGAGCCGCAGAACACGCAAAAGTTACAGGTACCGCGCATGCGCAGGCAGCCCCTTCCCTCGCAGGTCTCCTCCCCGGCCCAGACATGGGGCTGCTTTCTCTTTTGCTCGTTGCAGCTAGTGCTGGACGCCCTGACGCTGGGAAGGCAGCTGCCGCCTTTCAATGGGAGAAGAGGTATTTCGAACCCTTTTATTTAGTTTTACGACAGGGTACATACAGTGAAGGCTGGGTGTGATATCAGCCGGCACCCGGCAAAGAGAACTGCAGTTAATGGAAGTGATTCATTTGGAGGACTGTCAGTCGCGCGCTGCCCTGGAACACTGTGCAACATTATATAATTCTATTTTCTTCATTACAATTCAGCCATTAACTTTTTCCGGCACTCAGCTGGGGGGTTTAATGCACCCCTTGCAGAGATCTCAGTGCAACTACCATGAAAGGTTGCAAACCAATGAAGACAACTCGGATGCACCCTCTGAGGTTTGTGTGCACGTGCAGCAGGGGGTCCAGGTAAGATAGCTCAGTGGGTTAATGCTTCAGCTTCCGCGGAGCTCGTGTGCATGAAGCAGGGCAGCGGTTCCAACCCCAGTGACACAGCTCAATCTTTTAAAGACCTCTGTGCAAAGATGCAGATGCGCCAGTCAGGGCTTGGGTCCCTAATGGAGTGAGACAGCTCAGAGGAGTCATGCACCTGCTGCAGAACGTGCATGTGACCAGCAGTGTAGAGGTTCCGGTCCCAGGAAGGCAGCTCAACGGGTCCACGCTCTCTCCCCAGAGACCTAGCCACTGGGTGCAAAGCACGTGGGATAGCTCAGTGCGTTAGTGCAGCTTCTGCAGAGCTGAGGTTCCCAGTGAGACAGCTCAATGAACAATATGCCTGATACATAGATCCGGAATCCTGCAATATAACACGGCTCTGGGGGTTCGTGCTCTTGCTGTAGAGATCCTCCTGTGCAATCCGAGGCCGAGACTTTCACAGCCAAAGATGGCTCAGTGAGCTGAGTGGGTGTCTGAGGGCGAACAAGCGGATTACAGGTGCCAATCACAGGCGTGCAGATCGAGGCGCTACCCAAAAGTCTTCTGAAACCCACAGTTGCTCCGCCGGCTGCAGAGATGCTTGCTCAGGGTGATCGTCACAGGCGCCGCTCCGCCTTTTATCTGGGACGCTTGGTAAGAGGAATCCATCTGCCGACCCTGTCCAGCGCCGGGGGGTCTGCAGGTGGCACTAGAACTCTGGCTCCAGATGCAGTCTGGCCACTCTGCTCTCTGAAGGCACAGTGTGGAAAGGCTGTCTCTTCTGCCAGAGTGTCACACTGAGCCGCTCCGCCTTTTATCTGGGTCGCTTGGTAGAAGGAATCCAGCTGCAGACCCTGTGCACCTATATAGGCTGTGGTGCTTGGTGCGTAGGGACGTGATGAGTTGCAGAGTTGAGCAGGTTACAATTGCGCAGACAAACGCTTGCTTGCTAGCTAGGGTTGGCATTGTTGGCTGCAGTCCAGAAGGCCTCAGTATGTTTGGGGCCAGAGGGTGTTTGGGCCACGTTTGTTGTGTCCTGGGGTTCCCAACCCTTTACTAGACATCAGTAGGCGGTGCTTAATTTGAGCCGGTGTTGCCGGTAATTGCCCACCGGAACTAATTTTTCTACATTGGATATTTACAGAGAGCAAGAGAAGGCACAGAAGACACATACATCAACAAGCATTTGCAATGCAATAGGTCTTGCAGTTATCCGACTTTAAGCTAATGGCATTGTAAATGACTGCCTTTTATTTAGGTTTTTAAAACAAAAATAAAAGCCTTTGTTATTTGCAATGTCAATAGCTCAAACTCACACAAATGCGAGACCTATTGCATTGCAAATGCTTGTTTTTATTTTGCGGCCTCAACTTTGGCACACCAGACCGCAATGTTAAGGGTGGGGTCTGAACAGGAGACAAGATGCATTTTAGAATCCAATGTTTATATTTGTTGATTAACACAATTCGCCTGTCACTGGCATGAGCTTAGGTGGCTAGCCATGTTAGGCTCTGTCTTTGTGGCAGTAAGAGTTATGAGGCACAGTCCACAAGCCTTTAATAGGTTTTTGGAAGGACTGGCGAGTTTTCAGTCAGATTAGTTAGAATGTGATCCAGACGGTGACTTCTTACCCTGGGGAGCCGATTTTGTTATGATTAAACCATTTATAAAAAGGCTAACTTGGTACATTTAGCACTATACAGATATAATTACTAGGCATAGCCTAAAGATACGTAAGGAAAACAAGCCACAAATAACGTACATTTTAAGTAAATACAGGTGAACGGTGTAAAATAAAAAAAAGTGAATTCTAGAAAAACAAGATTGGAATCTGAGGGAGTTATGCTCACTGATCTTCCGCGTTAGGCGCATATAAAGTTATCAATCAGGTTGAATTGGAAATAATAAAATACTAGCACTAATTGGCAGGGCCACTGGAATTGTCGGTGCGAGTTGAGGGAGTGCAGACGCGGTTACTGATTCCGCCGTCAGGTGTATCATTACCTGCTGGAAACGGCGATATTCCGGCCGTTAAATAACCGATTGCGACAGAGTGAACTGTACAGCTTACAAGAAAGATATCCATCATAGATGGGTTGTTGACTTGTCTAATAATACGAATTTACCAGTGAGAACAGGAGTGACAATACTTCTTATCAAACTAACACGTGGAGAAACACTGCTTTTTCAGCAAGCCTTGAAAAAGTCCGGATGGACGAAACACGTGTCGGCTGTTATGTTTTTGTAATGATACTTGGACAATACAAGAAAGAAAAATAAATAATGAAAACCGAATAACATTTTGGATCTGTTTGTGGACTTTGAATTTCTATCTACTTTGATTCTATGAACATATGTTTAACTAATACCTATTTCTACCTCAACCGATTTGTGATTATCATGCAATTGTGCCACCACTGCGATTTGCGCATAATTATAGGTGTGCTGCATTTGCACAATCTGCTGCATAATCAGTAGATTTTAACAAAAAAGCATTTTGTTTCTAGCTCCAACGGTTCAAAAGTTACAAAAAATGCACCGACACGTGTTGCCGTGCAGCAAGAGGCCCTTTGCAAAGCTGGATGCATCACCTTTTTGTTGCTTATTGCTATATTTGGGTGTTAGAATAGTACTAATGAGGAGCAACCAATGCCCAGACAGTGTTACCAAGTTTAAAAAAGAAAAAAATAATTTAGCAATACTATTTCAAAAAACGTGTTGTATTATGTGAGATATTTTCCCTTTTCTTGCCGTATAATTTACTTGACACCACCACATGATTTGACCCTCTCCTGCCGCATACTTCCAGGGGCCCTGAATATAGGTCAACCTAGGCTAATTGGGACCCGTGACTTTAATTTACTGACCACGTCAGAACCACTCTTGCAGCTAAAAGGGAGGCTAAATGAATGTGGCTGAGTTGAGGGAAAGAAACTGGTCGCTGCACTCCAACCTGCTAGATAGCAAATAGAAATCTACCTCAGTTTGCGTAATAGCAACGTCACAGGAGTCGCATCACAGCACGTGATGCATCAATTTACATACTGCCGAGTATGCAGGAGCGCCGAGTGGGACATGCAGTGGTTTCGAAATTTTAGATACATTTGATACATCAATGTTACAAATCAACCAGATTGTTTATCAAATGCTTCACAAATTGACAATGATAATACTATTGATAATGTACAAAATGACTGCATTTCTGATGAGGTTGCTCTTGATTCTGGTCCTTCAGAGTTGACCGGACAAGAGGCGTTCTCTGTTCCTGAACCTCAATTTCAAGGTAAAGATGCTCCTGTTAATAGTTTCGGTCGTTTGGTTAAACCACCGAACTATCTCAAGGATTTTGTTATTGATTAGTTTTTTTGTGTGTTTTTCATTCGTTTCCATAGGTTGTATATGTACAATTTGTATTGTTGTTTTGAATAATTCATTATTTAGAGGGAGATGTGTTGCTATTTCAATTTAGGTTTTTTTTTGGAATTTTTTATTTAAGTTAAAGGGAGAAGATGTGTTATGTCTTACTATTCTTATTGCATATGTAGAATTCCATATATTACATCATTGATGACACATGGAATCCCCAGGTGTCATCGATGATCAGTTGGAGACTTCTTCGTGTTGAATACAGCTGTGTGCGCTGTTAATGCTGCGTTGGCCTTGATGTGCATTTACTCAAATTAATTATTAATACTACGTTCCTGTCGACTCCTGCGTAACACTGGATCACTCCGCTTCAGTTCAATTCATGCCCAGTCAGAGAGTTGTTTGGTGCAGTGCTAATCTTTGCTGATGTCTGGTCCAGATCTTCGTAGAAAGGTGTCTGAAGGTTTGCCAGTCTTTAAAGCACACTGGTTAGCACCAAACTGAAGTTCAAGGCTGTAGATGAAAGGAAAAGAGAAAGGCCCTGGGCAGGCTGTCCAGATGGTAAAGGACACCGGTGGGGCTAGCGAGCGTGTTCTATTCCTTCCGGTTTCAAGCTTCTTTACCTCCGGTTTCTTTAGTAATTTCCAGCAGTTCAAGTATCTTCACCTCAGGTGCAGGTAATCTTTCAAAACACGCAGGTTATTTCTGCAAATCGTCAGCATTGTTACAACCAAAAGAAATCCATTGGTAGCCATGAGGTAAGTTGTAAGTAAGAGGTTTATTAGCTTAGTTACAGGTCAAGTTTAGATGGTAAGTAGAAGATGTAATGATCAGCCCCACCAGGAGCAGCATCCTTGCTGCTCAGCCCGCACTCTCCAGCTGTCCCTCTCTCCACTCCACCAGGCACTCCAACATTCCACTCCCTCATCATGCATTCCAACATTCCACATACACATCACAATCATACTGGCTGAGCAGCAGGGAATGGGTAACCAGGAAAACGATGCATTTTTAGGAAATCAAGGTATAACACTACCCAAAGGGCAGGATTCGTCATTTCAAAGAGCCGGGACACTAGGGAAAGGGGTACAGAGTATGAAAGCCACCAACCACTGTACACAGTGACCGAAGCGTCACTACAAGGGGTAGTGTGCAGGTTCAGAAGAGGTCGAATCCTCTTTTCATTTAAATGTATTGAGACAAACACAGCAGCGCCTGTAGAACAGTAATGAGATGCAACTTAAGAGCAATACCCTGACGACAGCACACTTCACAGAATAGCACTGCTTTCCTGTGCTCTTATTCTAAGTGCATAAAAGAGCGATCCAACAAATGAGGATTAAACTGTTGTATCTGAGGTGGCTATGAACTGCACTGTGCGCCGGGGGCTTCATTCACAATCTTGAGTATTTAACCACAATGTTATGCTTTTAGAAGATTTTCAGTATAGAGATATGTTCTTTAAATTTAACAGCTTGGCTGATGACCATAATACTAGCAATCAAAATCTGAAAAACTAATGGTGAAGTTACTTCTGTCCTCTTTAATAATACAACCTATAGCTAAGGCACTCGCTGCTTATTAGCACTGTGAATACATTAGTTTACCATCACTCAGCTTGATGGTACCAATGTAACTGACCACGGAAGGCTGATCAGTACCTGCCAGGATTCAAATCTATAACCTGTAATTTCTGCAGCAGATCCATCAACCTCTGGAGCTACCATGATGTTGCCCCACAGGTTGCAGTAATGGAGAAGTATGCATGACTGAGCTTTGACACAACTCTAGAGAAGTGAACAATCTACTCTGATCACATTGGCAAAGGCACTGAATTCGCCTGATATACATCCGAGATGATCTAAAAACGATAGTGGCCAGAAATCAAGTAACCGCACTGCTACTACAGACCTCTCTGCTGCCTTGGACATGGTCCATTGCCAGACTATACTGGTGAGACTAGAAAAGCTCATCAACGAAGGAAGTGCCTCCGAGGTAGGCAAGGCATTGTTTTTTATAACCCTGCATATATTTGATCACTTTCACCACACACTGCGGAGTTCCAAGTCCACATTATCAATACCCTTCTAGAGGTGATCAATTTCTTTCTCCCAATTTGCTACAACTATACGAAGACGCGTAGATAATACTAAAACTAGGTAGAAGATTTGACCATTACCTTTGTGCCACTGATGACTAGATGCTAGCCAACAATCTTAAAACTCAGCTGTTGCATAATTGAGTCAGTCCTCTGGACAATGCCAAAACACCAACCAACTACCACAAAGAACTGAAGACAACATTGACATCAAGTGAAGGAAGCCATATCAGAGTGACAAATCACTCCAAATTTTCCCTCTTATCTCAAGTGACTCAAGTTGCAATAAGTGTCTTCTAGAATCTACCCGATTTATGGCAGAGTCAACTTGACAAAAATTAATATTTTACAGACAATCTCCTTGTTTAATTATATTACTCCTCCTTTTGAAAAAATCTTACTCACACAAGTGACTTTAGTAACTTTATATGGGCCTCCAAAGAGGCCAGGAACAGACTGAGGGGCAGCTTAAGGAAGCGAGGCCGGCATCTCACCAATGTCCAACTGTACTGTTTGTCTTTTCAGTTTAAGTCATTGAGGTTTCTGCTGAATTTCCCAGGGCTTGGGGACAGACTCAGACAAAGTGCAGGTCTTTAGAGCTATGTTCGCTGCCCACAGGGTTGTAAATGAATTTCTTTACAAGATTGGGGATCCAAGGTACTTCAAGAAAGTATAACTAAAGGTGCTAAAATTTGCAGCTAGCTTATGGAGCAGTTTGCGGAAAAGATGGACAATACCTTACTATTCCACTTTTTCTGCAATACGGAATTCACCGGCCTGTTGGAAGGATGGCCATTGCTCGCCCCTCTGGGTTGCAGGGATTGAAAGATGGGTTATTGTATTAGAGGGTAAAGTTCTGAAACCCTGGCTAGAGTTAAGGAATTTAATTTAAGTACCTCCAATTAAGTTTGTAGTTATCGGAACACAGAGAAGTCTTGGAAGAGATCAGAAATATCAAGCTTATTTTGTTACCCCAAAAGGTAACTAGAGAGACTGCTAAATGGTATTACCTCGTTTGCATTAGCAGAGGATGAAAAATCTCCACTACCCTATTCAGTTTAGGAAGGAAGGCTGCCTGAGGTAATGTGGCAGACATCCTTTGGTTTGCGAATTGATATAATGGTACTATGAAACCAGCCTTATTGAAAAGGAATCTTTGGTTTTTATTACACAGGGCATATTGGACTCCATATAAACTAGCTAAGCTTTCGGGAAGGCAAGACTCTAGATGAAAAAAGATTAACAGTCTAATGGCAGATTTTCATATGTTCCTAGAACGCTCAAGATGGCTGAGTTTTTGGAATTAAGTTAGTTTAATGCTTGCAGAAGTTTTAAGGCAAGTTGTTTTGGTTTCACTTGTTCTTGTTTTTTTTGGTATTCAACCAGAGGGTGGAGGGGCATAGCTTAGGGAAACAGAGGCTAAGGTTCTACTTGGTTTTATTAGCCAGACATGTGGATTGCAAAAAGTGGGTCAAATCGTTGCCTGCGGACTATAGAGAATTGTTGGCACTGGTAAAGAAGACTTGTTTTGGTGAAGCAAACTATCTGACACTCAATAAGAAAGAATATTATTGGCTCCTAATGATGGAATAGCTTTGTTCCCAGTCTGAAGGAGTCAAATGATTACGACACCTTACTCTGCTGTGGATGGTTAAGGTGTGCAGAATTTGACTGCCGGGGAGCCCAGCTACGAGTGTTATGGTTTTATCATCGTAGTGCCAGGCTGTTGTGGCTATCAAACTCAAGGTGATGAGGACAAAGCGCTTTCTACACAAATCCAACACTTAGACGCATCTTTCTATACCTAGAATTTATCCGGATACATAAGACAAGTTAATGTGCTCTCTCTCACTCAGCTTTCTGTCTTTACACACAGGCATCCAAGACAAGACAACCGAACCACACTGGTCTTTCACGCATGACCCCAAAACACTTTACAGATACATCACACTGCAAATTCAACAATCTTTCAAACAAGCACTCCCACAGGGTTCATAATCACACAGTGAAAAAAAGGACGGCGTGAAATGTGTGCACAAATAAAAAACAGTTTTGAGACCTGGCATCTTTCGCCGTGTTTCCCCTGTCTTTTTGCTTCTGACCTCCTGGTTTTAGTGGTACTCTGGATATTGTTTTTGCTTGTTTAGCATTTCTGTGCACTTTAATACTGCTGATCAGTACTAAAGTGCAAGTCCTCCTACTGTAAATTGTGTTTATGGATTAGTATTTCCATAATAGGCTTATTTGATTTACTACTAAATCCCTAGTACCGTGCACTGTGCATGCCCAGGTACTGTAAATCAAATGCTACTAATGGGCATACAGCACTGGCTGTGCCACCAACACAAGTAGCTCTTCAAAGGGGTCTCAGACCTGCCACTGCAGTGTCTGTGGGTGCAGTTTTTAACTGCCATGTCGACCTGGCAAGTGCACCCACTCGCCAGGCCATTGCATTTCCTTTTCTTACATCTAAGTCACCCTTAAGGTAGGCCCAAGGTAGCCCCATGGCCAGGGTGCTACGTATGCAAAAGGTAGGGCATGTAGTGGTGTATGTTTGCATGTATTAATAGTACAAGTCTGTGTAGTTCGTTTTCACGGTTGAAAGGCTCTCTCCCATAGGATAACATGGGAGCTGCTTGGTAACGCTTTACCAATGTAGCTTGCCAGTGGGAGCCGATAGAAAAATGGTGTTTAGTATGCCTAAACTAAGGATTTAAAAATACATATTTTAGTAAAGATGATTTTTATATTGTGTTTGAAAATACTTTTTTTTACAAAGTGGGCACTTTCTTGCTTAACTGTCCTGTGTGCCTCTGTCCTTCGTGTATATCCTGTCTGGTTTGGGAGTGACGGGGCTGGGGATGTACATTCACACTAGACAGAAGGGAGGGGGTTTGGGGGGTGAGGGAGTTGAGGTGGGCCCTGCCTTTCCTGGGTAACTCCTAGCAAGGCTGAATACACCTGGCTGCATTTAGAGTAGTGGGAGGAGTTGACACTTGCACCTGAATAGACTGTGGCTGCCTTCCACAAAGCTGTCTCCCCATCCTGGAGTGAACCTGGCCTGAGTCAGGCAGAACTGGTTTATGTATGCCAGTGGAACTTTGTTTGTGCCAACTTCAACTGGAAATGTGGTATTAATATTGGGACCAAAACCCCAGACCCTTAGAACTCTTTTGGATCAAGAAACCTACCAAGAAGAGCTGAAGAATCTGTGAGGAGAGACTACCACTTACTGTGTTGGCCTACAGTGGTTGCTTCTGTCTTGGGTACAGGACTGGGCTTGAGGTAAAGCTTACCCCCCATTCAAGTCATCTCAGGAACAACAAAGACTTCAAGGTAATCTGCTACCAGCATTGGGAACTTTGCGTTTTGTACTGCAACAGAAGAAAAAGTAACAGAACGCCGTTGCTGACCCCGTGATACAACAGCACCGCCACCATTCGCACAGCAACCCTGGTCTCACTGAAGTCACCGTTCTATGCCGCCACCAAGTCAAGGCTTGCATAGTGACCTGTGGGTACCGCACTCCCCACAACTTCACTTCACACCAGCGCCCTGGTATCCCCAATGCCAGCACAGACGCTGCTGCCTGCACCATGACCTGTGGACACTGCTCGTGGATAACCCTGAGCACAGTCCGGCTTCGCACCGTAGACCCGCTCCAATCTGCCCTCGAAGCCTCTGCCTGCACTGTGGTTTGGGGGCATTGCTTGTAAGTTGCATGACGCAGCGCCCGTCCCACACCGCAGCTTTGGCCCACTGACATCGGCGTCATCGACTCCAGTTCGCGAGCAGACAACAGCGTTTCAGCAAGAACTACGCCACTGCCTGCATTGTGACCTGCTAGCACCGCAACGAGCACCGCACCACTTCGCATTGCAGCCCTTGTCTCACAGATGCCATAGAATGCCATCTCCGAGCCGCTGCCTGCAACACGACCTGAGGGCACTGCACGACGCATCGCAGCCCCAACGCCCACGCTCTCTACTTCAACCGCACGGAGTTTGATCTGCAACACGCGTGACTTCAAGGGCCCGATGACTCCTGCATCGACCTCTGGGACTGATACTGGCTCATCAGAGCTCATTGCATGGTGCAGACGCCCTGCATTTCTAAAGGTACTGTTTTGCGGGTCTAACCAACACGGTAGCTAACCCGCGACGTCGCAGTCAGCCAGAACTGTTGGATTTGTTTGTTCATGATGCCGGATAGCCTCGGGCAGAGCTTTCTACTTCAACGAACTGTTTTTAAAATCTAATTTTTGTTAGGAGTATTTCAAATAACTGTTTGTTGGATTCTTATCATTTTGGTCTTATTTTACACAGATAAAAATAGGCTATTTTTCAAAAACTAGTGTGGTTTCGTTTTGTAGTGTCTTCACTGTATTACTGTATGTTATGTGGAAATGCTTTACACACTGCCTCTGAGATAAGCCTGACTGCTCGTGCCAAGCTACCAGGGGGGTGGCAGAGTTTTTTTTATAAGTGTAACTCCCTTACCCTAACTAGGAAGAAGGGTCCCTATTTGGACAGGGTAATAACCTGCCAACTTAAGACCCCCATTTCTAACAGCCAACACAGGGTATATGCAGACAGAAAGGGTGAGAGCGCTATTAGACTGGAAACAAGGGTCAGCAAAAATAAATTAGGACAAGAAGATGGCTGGATAAAACCAGAATGTCTGTTTAACAAGCATTGGCAAAGCCAATAGTTCTCATCTTTAATATGTGTGTTTATTGCTGGGAGAAAGAGCACCAAGAATGAAAGACACATTAAAAAGTGTCCCAAAGGAAACATGTATTCAGCACACAGCAGAGAGGTCTTAATGAAACTGTGGCAATTTAATCCATTGAAGGGACCTGCGTTTGAAGTCATGGTCACAGGTTCAGATCTTGACAGGTCCACTCAGCCTTTCATCACTCTGAGGATACTATAATTAGCATGCTTAAGTTAAGTAACAATATCATTTGATTTTCAGTGCCAAGACACCATTCTGGGCGAATGTGCACTTTACAAATACGTATGTGGGGCTATTAAATTGCATGGTAAGAGATGTAGCAATGAGAGCTTATAAAAACGTGCAGCTTCACTTACAAAGGTGGAAAGTCCCACACCTAGCAACACACTGCTAAGTGTCTATGTCCCGTGATTTCAACATCTCTGAACTATCTAGCATGGCAATAATTTTGTAGGCAGTACCATCGTAAGGCATGAGAACAAATACCAAGACAAATGAAAAATGTGACTTTTTAGAGCAAACTAAACATAGGAAACATGCTCATGGACAACAGCTGTAATAAAACATATGAATGGAGGCAAGTATTATGTGCCAACGCCACGAAGTAGAGTAAATCTAACAGGAGGCCTGAAATGCTGCTATTAAGATGCTTAGCATTAAAGACACGCGGCAGAGATAACATGACCAAAACAAGCATTTGCAATGCAACAGGTCTCGCTTTCACGCGAGTTCGAGAGATTGACATTGTAAGTGACAATGCCTTTTATTTATGTTTTGGTTTTTAAAACATAAATAAAAGGTATTGTCATTTACAATGCTAATAGCTTAAACTCACAAATGCGAGACCTATTGTATTGCAAATTCTTGTCTATTTAATGATGTCCTGCTGCCTTCGGGTTTGAGTAAGAGAATACCGGGCTGAGGGGCGGGCTACAGAAGCACACAACCACAGAGCGGGTATCAAAGCTAGAATGTAGGTTTAGTACAACGACCTCTACTGCCTGGTCCAAAGACTACTTCCGGGTCTTGTTCGCGGTCGTGTGACGCAACTCAAGCGTGTTCCTGGTAGTGAATTACCCCAAGCTGACAATTGTTTTTTTGGGTTAAATCCCACCATGCCGTGCTTTCACTTCAATGTCGGCCACGCCCCTTTCTTTAGACGCGGCTCGTGTAAAGAAAGGTGCATGGCTGATAATAAATTGGAAGCGCCGCATGTGGCGCTTAAAAACAATAACACATTTGTTAAGCAGCACAGCGTCTGCAGAAGTGCTGCGCTGTGCAGGGAGCATTTTTTAAATAAAGCACAGCGTCCATGATCGGGTGCTGCACTGTCAGGAAACAGGGTGGGTTAGGGAGAGCATGTCGTGGCTGCTAGAATAGACATTAAAGAAAATAGTGCTCACAGACTAGATAAAGCAGACCGTGTAAGACCACAAGTAAAAAGTCCAGTCATTATGGGAGGTTACAAATGCAGACAAGGCGGTACCACAGAGGGACTAGTAAGCCTATTCACGAATGAAAAGCAACGATTTTAAAGGACAGTAACAGGAGTCAATTGAAAAGATGGGAGGGAAATGGGCGGAGCTTTTATTCCATTCCTCAATGCAGCATGCCTCGCAGAGCAGTGCATGCGCTGCCCAGGCTCGACCTAAAAAGAGCAGCAGTCTGCTGCCACTAAAGTATGTGAAGGAAATGTTAAAGGTAGTTTAACAGTTATAAAGTTTAGAGTACAGCAGCGATGATCGGCATAAGAACAGAGGGCAAAGTGGTATTTACACTCACACGGAGAGTGAAGCGCTTTAACTCTGAAAGAGATGTCCGTGATAAAAGACGCGCTACATACCAGAGAAATGAAAAACATACATTAACTTCACTGTGCCCTCAATTCAGCAAGTGTAGTTGGGGTTGCGACAATCGTCAGACATTCAAAGGCAACTCTTCTCTCCCCAGTGGCAGGGCATCGCTCCCTTCCCGCTTGAGCCCCAGATGACAGAATGTGCATCCCCGCCTACTAGCCTTTCCCAAAAAAAGTAAGACTGGTTTTAGTGCAATCGAGTGAAAGTCGAAATGTAGCACAGGCATCAGATTATTTAAGAACAAGCATCTGCAATGCAATAGGCCTCGCATTTACGCAAGTTTGAGCTATTGATTTTGTAAATGAAAATGCCTTTTATGTTTTGGTTTTTAAAACATAAATAAAAGGCATTGTCATTTACAATGCCACGAGCTAAAACTCTTGCAAATGCGAGACCTATTGCATTCCAAATGGTTTAAGGCATCACTGAGTTACCCCCTTCTGTCTCCCATGGCACCTGAAGAGCTCCACGCGTGCTACGACTTAAATAAACAAGCCGGTGATCACAACTGCGCATGAGGGACCCTCCTGCAGTAAAGGAAACCAATTCAAATAAATAGTGTTTACAGACTAAAGATGACGTACCATGTAACAACCGAAGTAAAAGGGCCAGTCCTCATGGGAGGTTACAATTAAAGACAAGGCGGTACTAATTAGGGACTAACAAGCCTAATAACGAATCAGAAGCCAGCATTTACGAATGACAATGACAAGCCAATGACAAATAGAGGCGGAGAGTGGGCGGGGCTTCAAGTACATACTCCAATACAGCATGCGCAGTTTGAACGTTATTTTATTGACTAGTACGCTGAAAAAGTCGCAGCAAAGTTAAAATATTACCTTGTTGCTCCATGCAAGTAAAAGGTATACTTTTAAAGTTCTTGTTTGGAACAATTTTAACCCCTTCCATGCTCATGACGGAATGATTCCGTCATGAGCATCGGTTGAGCTGTGCTCATGACGGAACCGTTCCGTCATGGCCCCGCCCGCGCTCGAACCCTTCAGCACCGCGGGGGAATCCGCGCAGCGCTGAAGGGGTTAAATGGCAGGTGCCAAAAACGTACCTTAAATATTTAAAAAGGTATTGTAATATATACCAAGTTGTGCAGACAGTCACAACAACAATCACAATGCCTTTAGAGATGTATGGTCAAAGTGCTAGTGGGCTGAGGCCTAAAACACAAACAATTCAGCGACGTGGTATAATAGTTTGTTAAATATCTCTAGGGCCGCAGGAACTTTGCAATTCTACAGCTGCCGCGTTTTTCCCATTAATATGGATTTGCTGCATTTGCCACATAATCCATCATCTTCTGCATTATCTGCATATTTAGCAAAAAACATTGCTACCAGCTCAAAAGGTTCATAGGTTACTAAAATAAATGGCAACACGTCTTCCTGCACACTGGAAGGCCCTTTTCAAAAGTCAACTATCAGTTGCTTATTGCTCCATTTGGGTGTTTAATTGGTAGTAGTAAGATGTTTTTTTTCCCCAAGACAGTGTTACTATGTGCAAAACTGTCAAAATAATTAATACTATCCCAAAATGTGCTGCATTACGCTGCATAATTTGCCTTTTCTCATCGCAACCCTGCCGCATAATTTGGTCCTGCAATGCAGCATAATTCTTGTCACACTTAATATGGCATTCCATTCAGGACCAGTGTTAGTGGGCTAAGGTATTTATCAATTAACACCACTGATTTGCAATGCGTAAAAGCATAAGAAAATGCAGCTATAAGTATTACCATTCCACGCGAATTAACGATATTTTTCAGTGCAGTGTAAAAAACCTTGTCGTGTATGAATAAAAACAATACTTTAGAATCTGGTCAAATATAAAAAACACTTTAGAGACGATGACAGGCGCTTTAACAATGCACGCAGGGGTGGGAATTAGGAGTTTGAGTGCCATGAGGTCCTACTTAAGGTGGAGCACGCCTCTGATGCTGTTGGAGAGAGCACCGAACACCAGTCACGATAAGCGCGTCACATGTATGCAACACATGGCAAAGATAGCACTCCGAGCGCAGTGACGGGAGTTCTAGCAATTAAAGTTCAAAACCGGCATCAAGGTATGTAAAGAAAATGATCAGAAAAGCGCCATGATACCTCCACTAAAAAGATTAAAGGGCATCGCTGCAAGAGAAGAAACACACGGTATAAAAAATTAACATTTATGGTCATTATGTTGCCCCAGACTGGTGAAGCATTACCTAAAAGTAATAAAATATTACATAACACCACAAAGTATTTCAAAGCCCATTGAAGACATTACATACATTACCTAAAAGCGGACATGACACCCTTTGAAAATACCTACCCGTCCAAAAGTTAAATGGGTAAAACAAAGTGTGCAGAGGCTGGGGGATTGGAGCGTGGGGCAGATATGTGCCCGGGAGGTGGGGGAGAGCCGTTACACACATGCACTCTTATTGAGTGATTAAGCAAAAAAGAAACGAAAGTAGTTCACTTAAAATTGAGCAGAAAGATAAAAGACAACCCATCAGAGTGTATAGCAGCCACACTCCGGGGGAGGGACAAACAAGATGGACAAGGAAACCCATCGAATAAGATGCAACTAAACAAGTGTGACAATAAAGCCAACCAATGGGTGAGCTCCATGGCCTGTAAATTCTGAGAAAAGACCACAATAGCTTATGCTGTCTAGTAGGTTTGACCTAAAAGTGGATGCAAACACACATTTCACCGTCACCTTCTTGCACTGTGTGTTCACTCTTGAGCACTGTTTTGATTCATTCCTGTGAATAAAATCTGAATTATGTATTACCTTTCAAAATTAGTTGTTGAGAATTTGGCTGGTCTCATGGCTCTGCATTTGCTGCATGCTGGATTACTGATTAGTCCAAAAAATTGTTTAACAGGAAAATCGGCTCTCGGTGAACTGCTTTGTTTATTACGTTTATGCTCGCCCACGGCTGTAAGGTGGCATATTGGATGGCCCTTGTTTTTCACAACTATGCATGTGACCGAAGACGTTAAGGCTGCTCTTCAGTCTACCAAAGTAAACACTGACTGCAGTGATTGCACAACTTTAATATAAAGGTGGCATGGTGCATGCGCTAAGTGTTAAGGGTAGTCTGGTATTTTAGGGTGTCTGGGGACAGTGAGGACACGCTTTAGGCTTGCTATATAAACAAATAAATGAGTAATACGGGACATCTACATCCTCGCGCCAAGCATGTTCCTCAAAATATTTTCGGAATAATGCACAAATTGTAAAACTGCTTTATTAACAAATCTCCTCAAATTAGACAGACTTTCTTGCGCCATGCAGAGGATTTAATTTAGCAAATTGTAAAAATGTGCATTCCCTTTCACAGATTACTCTAAAACAAACTATTTATATAATCTCTCATATTTCTTACCCTGTTAATTCATATGAGTCCAACACTCACCCATGAGTTAATTCTTTCTAAAGCACCCATCCTCGCCTAACCAGCTAATGTTCCATACATATATCTATAAGGAACATTAGCTGTTTAAGCAAGGATGAATATATGAATGGGTGAAAATATATATATTACCTACTGGTGGTCGCCAGTAGTAAGTTATAGTTAGAATGTAGTTTCCATAGGAAAAGCGTTTTTTGTTTTGCCAATAACTTTGGCGTCGTTTGACGAATCTTCGTGAAATTTTCAAAGAAGATGGAGCGCTCCGGTCAGCTCCTGTCTTGAAAGTTTCATGGTGATTCGTGAAGCGGGGGCCGAGACAAAAGGGGGGTCCCAAAACGCGTTTTCCCCATGTTAATTTCCATAGGAACTTTAGACAAAGCTACAGCCCGAACTGCTGAACTGAACTACACAAAATTTGGTAAAAAGGTAGGTCTTGGATCAGACAGCCCTTTCTTTTTTTTAAATGGTGGAAATCCGTTCAGTAGTTGCTGAGAAATTAAAAAAAGAAAAATACTAATCTTCACACCGAGGAGGGTTCGCGAACCCTCCCGAGCACAAGCTCAATTCCGACAACACTCCAAACTAAAATGTATTAGCAGCCATCTTGTGACTCGGTAAGGTAACCGAGACACAGGAAAAGAGTACAAAAAAAGTGAAAAACAAGAAAAGGGGGCAGGGTAGAAACACCCTGACCCCCTAGGCATGCTCAGGGAGTCCTACAAGGACCCCCATGCCCAAAAAACGCAAGGCAGCATTTGCGATGGAGTCGCGAATTCGGTTCGAAATAAAAATAAAAAAAACACTACATTTTCTATAAGCCCCCAGGTGGGCAATCAGTAATTAATTTGCGGGGGCCCACCACCTCCCCGGGTCAATTTTTTATTATAAGGTGGGGGACCACACTGCCGCCCCCCCCAAGCCCCGGTGCCCACCACCTCCCCGGGGCTTCAACGTAAATTAAGGAGGGTCTCAGGGCCCCCCCCCACCCCCAAGCCCCTCCTGCAAAATGTATTATATAAAAAAATATTTAAAACGAGGCCAGGCCCCAGGGGATGGGGTCCCCGGGGTCAATAGTGGCCCAGGGAAGTGGGGGGAAATGCGGCCTCCTTCCCGTTGAAAAAAAAAACGTAAATAAAATGCTCAGGCCCTGGAGGATGGGGTCCTCAGGGCACAAAAATAATTAGGGGAAGGGGGGGGCACACAGCCTACCCTTCCTCAAAAAAAAAAAGGCATCTCGCTGATACCCCGCCCTCTCTGCAAACGCGCCCTCTGGCGTGTTCTAAGTAGGGGGATTAAGTCCCCTTGAATCCGGAGGACCCTGGGGGCCAACTAGCCCACCAGGGACTTCCAGTAAGCGCCACAGAGCGGTGGTCCCAGGCCACACCCCTTTTTATACCACTCTGCAAACACTGCTTCTGGTGCACTGCTGGTGGGGCGATGAGGTCCTCTTGTGTCCTGAGTTTGCAAGTTAGCAATTCTGCTGTGTGGGACTTAGTGGAGGTAATAAAAGGGGTGGTTGACGTTGGGGGCTAACTACCCCTCCTGTTACCGCCAGGAAATCCCACACAGTGGGATTGCTAAAAGGTTTTTGGAGGCCACGCTCACCCTTCACCACACTGCAAACGCGACTGCTATGTTATAGTTAGAAATTCGCATTTAAAAAACCTTTGAAATTCACAGAAAAAATTGTAGGTTTCGGGGATGTTATAGTTAGAAATTAGCATTTAAGATGTCATCAGTGATGTCACTGACCATGTCATGAATGATGTAATATGTGACGTCATCAGCAGTGCATTGCGGGGGCGTGAGTTATAGTTAGCTCAACTAACTATAACGGCCGATTTTTCTCTGGTTTTGTACGAGTGAAATGTCCAACTAAGTATAACATCCCTGATACCTGTGGTTTTTTCAGTGAATATATATATATATAAATAATAATGTACACACATACATATACACTCAGTCTGAACTTTTAACGTGCCACATTTAACATTTGCTTCTGAATTATACATTTACAATGTTTTCCTGTTCATTCACCAATAGACCTTTCTATTAGCCTCTGCAATTCTCAATTTTGCTATGAAAAAAAGTATTTCATGCATTTTAATCTTGCGCCAGCAAGCTTCCTTCAGTCACATTGAAAGATACTGCAATAGAACTGCCTAATAAACCAGTAATTAACTACCTGCTAAGGGTAAGATTAGTACAGCAAAGTATAACTAGTTTGCGGACACAAGCAACTGGGCATTATTTCAGCAGAATTGCCCTGGTGTACTGCACAGACGTTGCTAGTACTGGGGCTGTGGGCATATAGCAGCTAGTAGGTATTGTGTGTGCGCATTGGTCACAAAACAGGAATCCTGCTATCCAGAGAGACTGGTTTATTTAACAAGAGTCTACCACATTATTGCCAGGGCAGTCCTTTCAGTCATTTCCTTAAGATGTAGTTCTGATAACAGTTTCGGTATCCTGGGTGATTTTCCCATAAGTCTGGCTGCAGAACTTAAGGATCTGCCCTCACAGCTGTAGGCTTTTCAGCTTTGACTTGCAAGTGTTTGGGGCGATAGCTGCCAAAGGAAGACTTTCACGCACCCATGAGATACCTCCGATCAGCTCACCTTGCTCTGGCCACTATCCCATGCATCTAAAAGACCAGAACAGGAGGAAAGTCCTTCTCCTACCTCCCAGCCAAGGCCTGGAACGACCTCCACCAAGTCCCTACACTGCTCCAGTTCAGGAAGGACCTCAAGAACTGGCTTTTCGGATGACCCCATCACTCAACGAAGCCGCCCCCCAGCGCCTTGAGACCCTTGTGGGTGAGTAGCTGCGCTTTACAAAACCAATTACTCCTGAGTGATTTGTGCATGTCAATTTGAATTTGATTCTAGCTTCCACCAAAATCCAGTTAAGCATTTTCCAAGAGATTGGTGTGGTTGCATTTCTTTCACCTGAGGGGTGAAACTCAATGAGTTCTAATGGTCTGCCTGTGTGGGGACCACAATAAAATAGTTCAGTCACATCATGAGTAGTTAAATGACTAGCACCACTCTGATCGGTCTGAAGGAAACCATGGACTCTGTTACTATTCAGAATTCCTTTACAAAAATCTCTGTTGCTGGACAATACTGTAGATATTTATAGTTTAAAAAAATGTATCCTTGTCCACTTTGAGTGCTGCCTCAATCTTTAACTACACCGTGATTGTAAGGTAGATGAGAAACACTTCCAGGTTGAAGGTATTCTCTTGAGGGAATCCCTTCTTTCCCCTACAATGGAGGTTGAAAAGGATGCTTATCTGACAATATAACCTTCGCTTCCTTTGAACTCAAAAGGCACATGCCTAAACTATTTCTTTTAATTTCACATGTATTAACAGCATTCTATTCTTTTGTAGTATGTCTTTTGTGCCCGTTACCAGTTTAGGGCTCTTAACAACATCCACAACAGTCTTGGCAAAAGCAGTGTCTGTACCAACCCACTGTCATCAACTAATCATGATGCTTAATTCCTATCAGGCCCCACTTACTTTTTTGTTTCTCATTATTGGACCGGAAAACAACGGACTATTGCATTATCAACAGAGAATCTTCACACCAGTACCCTGTAAATGAACTATCTTCAGTGCTAATGAACAAAAATAGCACTCCCCAAAAATGTTATATTCACATTGCTGGCGTTCTCCGTTTTAAATGTCCACTCTGTAGCACACTTCTAACTGGAGACTCATTCGATTTTAGGTTGTATAGTACAGCATCCTGGTTCTAAGCAAACTGCATTTCTGTTTGTGCAACTGCCTGTTTTTTAAGCCCACTCTTCAAGAACATAACAGCAAAACGAGGAGTAACTAAAATCTAACATAAATGACGACGAATTTCCAGCTACCAGTACTTTAGTTGCAACGTGTCAACTGTGTAATTATTATTTTTTTTTTAAGTTTGATCATCTGTATTATTTAGCTGTATAGTCCACCACTTTTACGGATTGTTACATCTTCTGCCACAATCTACATGTATGTAATAATGAGAAACATTGGCTCATCTGAACGTCAGAATGGACATCGCTTCCATACCTCTGGTTGACTACAGTTCTTCTAGCCATGCTTTACAGACATTTTGTCATTTGTTCTTGGATTTCAGTTAAGCACCAGCTCTCATTGATCTAAATAGATTATTTTTGAGAACACTTAAAAACACAGTGGCCCACCTTCCTTTATGTGTTTTCCTTGGACAACCAGGCAGCTTGGAGTGTAAACTGGTCACCGATTGCTTTTTGTTGACACAACTGAAACACCTGACCATCTCGAAGATCATTTCAAAAGATCCAAAACTGCCCTTATTTAAAAAAAAAAAAATTATATATATATATATATATATATATATATATATATATATATATATATATATATATATATATATATATATATATATATATATATATTTTCACTGAAAAAACCATAGGTTTCACACATGTTATAGTTAGCTGGACTTTTCACTTGTACAAAACCATTGAAATTCCCCCGTTATAGTTAGTTCAGCTAACTATAACTCGCGCGCCCGCAATCCACTGCTGATGACGTCACATATTACATCACTCATGACATGGTCAGTGACATCACTGATAACATCTCAAATGACATCACTGATGACATCACTGATGACATCATCCATTGAGTATGTGTTTCTGAACAATTTTAATATGTTTAATATATATAGGGAAAGGCCTGTTGAAGAATGAGTGGGTGTACAAGTGTGTAAATGGATGATTTTCTGTGGTGCGTAACTGACTCTATAAGTGACCACTAAGAAGGGGGACCCCTGAAAACTGATATCGGCAGGACTACCAGGGGAATCATCAGAATTCAAAAAGAAAAGAGAGTACCTGCCACGAATAAATCACAAGGAGGCCCTAGAGAAGGGTCCAGATGCTTCAGAGACAACGACCAAGGGGCAAACCAGTTCAAGATCGAGAAAACAAACAAATAAGGTCTAAGTAAATGAGAGTGTTTTTAGAAAAAATATTTTTTATTTTATTTCATAGTAGTGATTATTGTAGGTAGGGGATTCATTTTCAGTGCATATAGTGGGGAATTAAACAGACTGAATCAAAATTTTGACTCTATAAGTGAGTCATTAAATGTATCTTACTGCAGACTAGTGACTAAACTGTGTAAATGTCTGTATGTTTCTGTATGTTGGTGTATAAGTGGCTGCATGGTTTTGTGAATACCTATATGAGTGTCTATATGAGTTATTGATTGCTTGTCTCAGTATCTGTATGGGTTCCTGAGTGTTTGTGTGGGTAGGGTGTGTGACTATGCATAGATGTGTGAGTGAGTGATTCTATGGGTGCATGGTTTTAAGAGTGCATCTGTGATGGACTGTATGGTTGAGTGAGTGTATGTATGTATGGGTGTGTTAGGGATTGAATGTATATCTCAGTGGTACATTTGTGACTAACTACATATGTGAAAGGCAGTATATGTGCGTGTAAGAGTATATAAGTGGGTAGATGTGAGTGTGTGATTGTGAGACTGACTGTATGGATGAGTGTGTGCTTGCATCAACGATTCTATAAGAGCGTAAGAATGTGATACTATTTTTATGAGTAAGTGAACTTGAGTGTGTATAACCACATAGGTGAGTAAATGGGAGTGTGATTATTTGCATGACTGAGTAGGTGTAAGAGTACCTCTATGGGTGATTGGTAGTGTGTGAGTGTCTATATAGGTGGATAAATGCATATGATAGTTTTGTATGTTGTGACTGTAAGTATGAGTGACTGTACAGGTGAATGAGTGGAGGTGTATGTAGACCTAAGAGTTAATAAGTGGCTATGTAGTTATTGGTATTGCAGTATGTATGGTTTTGAGAATGGAACTCTTAAATTTTGAGTCGGTGTATCAAAGGTTATATTAGGGTGTGAGAAGATGTGGTAATTTATCACATGGATGACGTCATCAGTGATGTCATTTGAGATGTCATCAGTGATGTCATGAGTGATGTCTCTGACCATGTCATGAGTGATGTAATATGTGACGTCATCAGCAGTGGATTGCGGGCGCGCGAGTTATAGTTAGCTGAACTAACTATAACTGGGGACTTTCATTGATTTTTTACGAGTGAAATGTCCAGCTAACTATAACATGTGTGAAACCTATGGTTTTTTCAGTGAATTTGCAAGGTTTTTTAAATACTAATTCCTAACTATAACGTGGGTGAAACCTATGGTTTTTTAAGTGAATTTGCAAGGGTTTTTAAATGCTAATTTATGAATGTATTTTTATATTTTTTAAATATTTATTTTACAATAAGCTACCTATATATATAGTTATAGATTAACTTTATCCTGTAATATGGAATGGCTCAGTTTTTGTTTTTTTTGGATAGAGTTGAACAGCATAGTTAATATCTTCTATAAACACTTTAAAAAAAAAATTGTTTTTTTTTTTAAGGGTTTTTGTCCGTGCGCGCACGGTGCAAGCATGCATACGTACTCCGTGTGCGCATGCGTACGTGCTCCACGTGCGCATGCGTACGTCGTGCGTGCTCCGTACGCGCGTGCTCCGCATGAGTGCATGCTCCGTGCTCATGTGCGCCTGATCCGCACGCGCATGCGTGTCCGTGCGCATGCGAGCGTGTTCCGTACGCGCATGCGTGCGTGCTCCGTGCGCGTACGCGCATGCGCGTGCTCCGTACGCGCATGCGTGCGCGCACCATGCGCGCATGGTGCGCGCACGGCAAGTCATGTGATTTAGAAACAACACTTTATTGGTTTATAGTAGTTTCAGTTCCAGAAACTTCCAACACCACACCCACTCCCCTCATTATTACTTCTGATTCCCTGGGAGAAGGAGCTGAGCAGCTTTTCCAGTACTCCAGTACTTGAGAATGGCAGAGCAGCAGTCATCTTCTGGGAGTGAGCAGGAGACCCTTGTGAGACAGAGACAGAGGAAACAGAAAGACTCTTATTTGGCAATTTTTTACATTTCCAGTGGGGCAGAAGAAGGTGAATGCTCCAAAAGTCACCTGCACTCTTTGTGATCGTGTCTTATCAAGAGGAGATCCTAAAAAGAAATACTCTTTTAGTATCTTCACTATGATCAGGCATGTTAGAGATGTACATCCTGTGGCTTATGCTCGAGCCGCTAGAGAAAACCCTCCAGCAGCTCAGCCGAGCACATCCGCAGCAGCTCAGCCGAGCACATCATCTGCGGCGGCAGCTTGACCTGGTTCGGTTCCTCTGGCTATACACCCTCTGTTTAAGAGGGTGCATATACGGTGCAATGCGTGCAATGCTCTTCTCTCTTATGCGGACACCAGCATTCCCCTAATAGAGAGCAAGATACAGCAGCACACGTGCTGCACCCTATAATTTTTGCCATGTCTTTTTTTTCCTCTGTCCCTCAATTAACACAACGGCTCTTTTTAGAGCCACCTAACATCTAAACACTTAAATTTGATTTTTAATTCTATTTTTTTTATGATTCCGCCGTGCGCGCACCCCGCGATTTTTTTCACCCTTCATGGTCCTTCAGGGACCCCCTGACAAAAGCTAGGGGGTCAGGAACTCTGTACCCTGCCCCCTTTCACGTTCTCCACCTTTATTTTTCACTGTCACACACAAAATTGCGGTCGACACTTCCTGATTTCGACCGATTCGAATGTTGACTGACATGAATCCACCAATCAGAATTACGCTCGCGCACGGTGCGCGGCTATAGATATTTATGTGCTTTTAACTGCAATTTTCTCAGGAACTACTGAACAGATTGACAACATATATGCAAAAGGCACATGCCTGACCTTAGGACTACCTCTTTACCAAATTTCAAGTAATTCTGTTCAGCCGTTCGGGCTGCACCTTCGACTAAAGGTCCTATGGGAAAATGCATGGGGAAAACGCGTTTTGGGACCCCCCCTTTTTTCTCAGCCCCCGCTTGACGAATCACCCCGAGACTTTCAGGGTAGGAGCTGAGCGGAGCGCCCCATTAGTTTTGAAAATTTCGCGAGGATTCGTCAACCGGCGCCAAAGTTATTCAAAATAGAATTTTCAGATTTCCTATGGAAACACGGTCCTAACTATAACTATCTACTGGCGACCGCCAGTAGATAGATATATATATATATATATATATATTCCAAATGCAAGACACCCACAATTGGAGACCCACTCGTAGCGTGGTTAACATCTTTATTTCACCAAGCAGCTTCGCAAACAACTTAGTGAGCACAGCAAAGTTCAGCCACTTTCTTCTCCCTACGCGTTTCTGGCATCCTGTTGCCCTTTGTCACGGGAATGGCATCTTGCTATCGGCAGCGAAAGGTAGGTAATTATAGTGTTTTTAGGTTCCGCCCCATGGGCGTGTCAGCCCAGTGCTTCATGGTAGTCTGAGTCTTATGCAAATTCAAACCTCTCGTAGGTACCGCTGCTGTTTGATCTTTACTCAGTAAAAATATTTCCTCATTGGGTATGCTCTGCCTCACGCTGTTGTCGCTGTGCAACAGGATGCCAGAAACGCGTAGGGAGAAGAAAGTGGCTGAACTTTGCTGTGCTCACTAAGTTGTTTGCGAAGCTGCTTGGTGAAATAAAGATGTTAACCACGCTACGAGTGGGTCTCCAATTGTGGGTGTCTTGCATTTGGAATATGGGCGGCCTACCCAGGTCGCGGAGAACCCCTCCCTGCTGAAGTGCGGGTCCTGCGAAGGTACGATACCGACGCGCATGGAGAAACGTGGAGTTTCACCGAGTTTAAAGAACAGCACAGCGACAACAGCGTGAGGCAGAGCATACCCAATGAGGAAATATTTTTACTGAGTAAAGATCAAACAGCAGCGGTACCTACGAGAGGTTTGAATTTGCATAAGACTCAGACTACCATGAAGCACTGGGCTGACACGCCCATGGGGCGGAACCTAAAAACACTATAATTACCTACCTTTCGCTGCCGATCGCAAGATGCCATTCCCGTGACAAAGGGCAACAGGATGCCAGAAACGCGTAGGGAGAAGAAAGTGGCTGAACTTTGCTGTGCTCACTAAGTTGTTTGCGAAGCTGCTTGGTGAAATAAAGATGTTAACCACGCTACGAGTGGGTCTCCAATTGTGGGTGTCTTGCATTTGGAATATGAATATATATATATATATATATATATATATATATATATATATATATATATATATATATATATATATATATATATATATATATATATATATATATATATATATATATATATATATATATATATATATATATATATATATATATATATATATATATATTTTTTTTTTTTTTCAGCTCCAGTAAGCAAAACACGCACTCAGAAAGGTACAGCTCGTTGGCGATTTATTCACAAGGTAACGCTACGCGTTTCAGCACAGAAGTGCCTTGATCACACGTTAAACTTTAACGTGTGATCAAGGCACTTCTGCGTTACCTTGTGAATAAATCGCCAACGAGCTGTACCTTTCTGAGTGCGTGTTTTGCTTACTGGAGCTGAAAACTTTATTGAATCTAAACTCGGCGGTGGGATTGGCCGAGTATAACACGCCACCTGACTAAGGGAAGTGGATCCCGGAAACGAATCCTGCTGTGAAATGATGAAATATATATATATATATATATATATTTCAAGCAAAACCTACCGAGAAAAAAAAACCGCTCATACGACAATGAAATTGTAGATTTGTTAAGAAATCTGCAGCTCCCATTTTGTACTGCCATCATAAAAACACACACAATAGACTATAGACTACTAGAGAAAATGTAACATACGAAAAGCAAATCTTGGGAGGTAAAAAATACATCAATACCAAAAAGTGTTTTTGACTATATCGATCTGCAATAACATACATTTGAGTTTCGGTTAGAACACAGCTTGCCAAGAGTTAAAACCCTACAGGCCACTCAGATTTTCATGAGTTCTACATTGAATAAATACGAGAAAAAAGTGGTAATGTCGCACTAGATAATTTAATGCTCATTCTTAAAACCCATACTGTATTTTGGTATTAAGAAGCTGGAAGATGGTAGGCCAAAATTATACGGAAATTACACTATTATGAATATTTCAAGATTTCCTAACAAACAAATCTGAACCACAAAGGCATTAGAAAGGTGTTCTCTTCTTTGTGTTGCTTCCACTGCCAAATCGATGTCCACAGCTTTAATGACCCGTTTAGACAGAGGAGTGTTGCTTAAACCAGATGTGCGCATGTGCCTGCTTGGTGCCGCACCAAGGGCTATGAGCCATAATATGATTAAGGTGCATGGGTGCCAGTGAGTGTGTTTTGTCATCTGTGTCCTTTTTGCGCTTCCACACATCCTAGTTTTGTGTGAGTTGAGTTTGAATCCCTACTGCTCTGTGCATGGGCCTATACCGGCTACTAGACAGATTATCCAACTCGGAGTTTAAAAAGGAAGCCTCCACTGCTGCACAGAACCTGCTCCGAGTACGCCAGAAGAGTCTGTGTGCACATGCAAGAGATGACTGAGGCCACAGTAGTAATTTTCAAATCAGCCATATAATGGAGTTTTGGGTTCCCCATCACCTTTCTTACTTGGGAAAGAGATTGTTAAACGGCGTTCATTTTTTGTGTATTGCACATCTAGTAATGGTCCTCCTACCTTGTGGCTTATTTGATAGAAGTGCCTTTGCATATGTTGATACAACACCACCCACCGATCATCATAGTCTTGCTGTAACTCGTTTTTGTAATTGATTTTTGTAATGACTGAAAGGAAACGAGCATTGGCAGTTACAGTAGGTATGACTCTCTGTTCTCATGCATACAGGCATGCACGAATGTGAACAGACGATGTGGTGTTTCTGTAGGTAAGCCTGCTTCTTTCTATGCCTTCAGTGCATTTGGCCTTTTTAATTGAAAACAGGGTGCAGTATATGGAGGAGACTGGCTTCATGCACAGGCACACTGTACAAATAGTCTGTACACATTTGAGCATGCTTCTGTTGACATGTGTTAGCACATTAACACCAGACATATTCGCTCTTTGAAAGGTTAAGTTTGTAGATTTATATAGCGCGGCTTATCACCCATGAGGGTATCCAGGCGCTGTCCATGGGCATGGGGAGATTAGGTTATTTGCCCAGAATCACAGGATGTTGCACCGACGCCGAGAATGGAACCCAGATCCCCAGCTCCCGAGTCTGCAGGTCTGGCCTCTGTGCTACACCCTCTCCCTGTCATTGCCTGGGGCCTTAACAGGCAAAGAAGAATTAGTCCATGGTAGTATCTTTTTCTACCCACCTGAGACCAATTCACGACAGGCCTTAGGCTCAGGTAGAGCACACAAATCAGTCGTACATGCTTCCCTGAGGTCATGGTTTCTTCACTGTGGTTACCAGATTGCCCTTCCATCTCTGCTGCCTCTGCTAATGCCGTCATGCATGCGGTCCTATTGCCTGTATTGTGTCTGCTTAGTGTACAAGAAAGGTTCATTTGCAGCTGACCATACTGTAGCGGTTCCCTGTGCATGAGGGACACGTCCATTACTTCTTAACAAACAGTTCTTATGGGAGCACCAAGAAGCATGTACGACTGATGTGTGTGCTCTACCTGAGCCTAAGGCCTGTCGTGAATTGGTCTCAGGTGGGTAGAAAAATATACTACCATGGACTAATTCTTCTTTGCCTGTTAAGGCCCCAGGCAATGACAGGGAGAGGGTGTAGCACAGAGGCCAGACCTGCAGACTCGGGAGCTGGGGATCTGGGTTCCATTCTCGGCGTCGGTGCAACATCCTGTGATTCTGGGCAAATAACCTAATCTCCCCATGCCCATGGACAGCGCCTGGATACCCTCATGGGTGATAAGCCGCGCTATATAAATCTACAAACTTAACCTTTCAAAGAGCGAATATGTCTGGTGTTAATGTGCTAACACATGTCAACAGAAGCATGCTCAAATGTGTACAGACTATTTGTACAGTGTGCCTGTGCATGAAGCCAGTCTCCTCCATATACTGCACCCTGTTTTCAATTAAAAAGGCCAAATGCACTGAAGGCATAGAAAGAAGCAGGCTTACCTACAGAAACACCACATCGTCTGCTCACATTCGTGCATGCCTGTATGCATGAGAACAGAGAGTCATACCTACTGTAACTGCCAATGCTCGTTTCCTTTCAGTCATTACAAAAATCAATTACAAAAACGAGTTACAGCAAGACTATGTTGATCGGTGGGTGGTGTTGTGTCAACATATGCAAAGGCACTTCTATCAAATAGCCACAAGGTAGGAGGGCCATTACTAGATGTGCAATACACAAAAAATGAACGCCGTTTAACAATCTCTTTCCCAAGTAAGAAAGGTGATGTTTCTGGTCATAAGCAACGTAACTGGAACGTGAACATGGATTATTGAGATTTTATCTTAATAATTAACTCCGTTCAAAACGTGCAAGCACACCCAAAATAAATGATACAGCACCAAGGACTGCACCAGAGCATGCTGCCCTCCATCACTCAACACGACATGAGAGCTGCACTCTAAATTCGAGCGAAGCATCTCTTTCCAGTAACCTAATCCTATGGGAATAGAAAACAATTACAACTCATCTAATGGATTAGAAAGATGCAGTGAGACTTCAAGAAGCTATGAAGCATCGGAGCATAAATTGATGTCAGATGCAACAATTATAACCCCATTCTAATGATCAAGTAGCTCTGCCACCAGGCCTCAGGAATTAAATAAGCAATGGAAGAGACAACAGGTCTGACGTCCATTGCCAGCCTTTTGGATTTACCAATGCTAGATTTTTTCCCCCATGGTTTTAGCAAACCTTTACTGCGGAGGATCTGCGAGGCAACCACTATGATCTAAGATATACACTGGCAGAAAGCGAAAATAGTTTTGGTCTCAGAAAGACCACATTGTCATAGTAGTTCCTGGCACTCAAGAGAACTACTTTGTGTGTGGATGTGCTCCTAGTGAAAGAGCAGAATGCCATCACTTAGAGTGAAGTTAGCCAATGGCTAAAATGGTCTGACCCTATGCTCTATACTGTAGAGGGCGGAAGATACGTAAATGACAATAACAAAGTAATGGGTATAGAGAGCTTGCTAGAAGCCCCGACGTGTAAGTATATTAAATTTGAGTAAAACCTAAAAGGTCTCGGCTAACACAAGCCCTAAAACAGAGACTTTTGAGCTGTAAGGGAATTAATAGGCTGCGATTCCCATTACATTTATTTAATTGTAGGAGACCCTAAGCCATGGAAGGAGAACGGTGGGGAGGTAGCGGACATCAGCAGTGTACTGCAAGCACCACCATGCTGCCTTTCCTGTTGCAACTGGCAAAACACGTGTTGGCAGCTAAACTATGGGGCAGGGTGTACTTGCATCTCCAAAGATGTGCAGAACCCACTGATTCTACTTCCTCATACTGCTGCCTACGTATTAGAGTGCAAGAGAGAAGAGGTGAATTTGCAGGGATTCCTCAGGGTGGGAGACCTCTAAATATGGAGTTAACTGCTGTGCCCTAGGGTAATGGATCCCATGCTCTCCTCACAGTGTCTCCCTGAGATCTGGGCACAGGGGAACTCTGGCAGCCTACTAGTTTCAACCCAACCCACTTCATCACCTTGATAGTTTAGTCTAAAGCATCAAGTACTGCAACCACAAGCCAACATGTTTTAAGTTAGTTAGGTTTCTGGTGGAAGAGGAGATTCTGCAAGCCGATTGTCGGGTCAGAATGCTAGTTTTAAACTCATTTATATTTAACCTTTATCATTTCACACAAATACCAGTCAACAAAATAGCTAAAGACCATACAGGTTGACAAGCTGGTGCTACCACACACTGGAAACCCTCTGATGAACCGGCAAGGGAAACAGCAAGTTGTTGCATGATAATATCACCCGCTCCTGCCATTCAGAGTGGCGTAGGTGCTGAGGGTGAAATATGAACATTAGAACACAATCAAACCATGTAGGGGGTAGGGTGAAGGGATGGGGGGGGGGGCAGGAGGGGGTCTTGGCCTATGCCCCATGAGTTGGGAGGGCGGATGTGGAGGACACCCCGGCGTCCTATTGCATCATCCTATGACAAGGCAAGTGGCTTCGATGTCAGTCAAAGAAATCTATTTAAGATATGTAGTCAATCAATGGTTTCCACAGATGAGTATTTATTCTCGGAGGGGGTAAGGAGATGGGTAATGTGTTCCATGTTATCTGTCATAGCCTATGGAACCAGGGGACTATCAGCGGAGGGCCGTTCTTCTTCGAAAACAGTGCTATAAGCTGTTCCGCTGACCCAGTCATGAGTCGGGTCAATGCTCTCACCCCATGCCATAACAGGTAATCCATCGGAAGGTGTCTGCATTGTGGCTGAGAAAAACAATAACATCTCTGTCAAGATCCAAATCGAGAGACAAATGTTTCAAAGTGGTGAAAAATATATTTGTTATGTATACAGCTAACCAACAAAAAATAATACTAAGTACAGAGGAAAAGCATACAAGAAGACCCAAATAGATTGTAAGTCAATGCAGGATCCTACTTCATCTAGGTATATATAAAATAAATAGCTATTGCATTCATATTAGCTTAAACTCTGACACGAACACCACCAGTTACCATCATCCTATGCAACACACATGAACCCAATAATAATCCTAAAACTAAGCAACACCATGAACAAAATCAAACACTAAACCCTCCCTTAAATTCAATCCAAAACCAAATTTAGGCTTAACCATAAAACCTTACACTAATTATAACAAAAAACAAATCATAAATTAAAGAGTAAGTCTACACCTTGCCTTAAACTTAATGCTATATATTCACCAAACCTAACCATGGACTTACAGTTTGATGTAGCAGTATTAACTGCTGTAATATCCTAACTAGTGGCATGCCTTGATAGAGCGCCCTCCCTCAATGCCGCAGTACATCGGCTGAGTGGCTTCTCTGTAGTGTGTGGACACTCACATAAGCTGTTGGCTCATTCAACACCAACTCCCCAAAGACAAAGTCCAGCAACTAGAACTTGGTTTTCTAAGTTATTAGTAGTAACAGTTAGATTCATAGCAAGCTTAGAAAGGTAATGATTCCCCAAACAGAAAAAACATATCCAAGAACATGCTTAAACACTGAATAATGCAGCAAAACCTAATAAACTAAATTCAATCCAAAACTAAGATCAACCCATAGACCAATACCAATGAGTACAGGGCCTCGGAATAAACAATGACCCCAACCATTCCTTGAGATCTTAACCAAACCCGCTTCTAGCTAGGGAAAGTATTGAATACTGAACACTTCAGACTTGCTGTCTACCAGAACTCCTCACTGACAAGGGGTTGTATCAGAACACCACAGACTGTGAGCCCATACAATGCACTTCAAACTTCGTAGTGTCTCCACAGTTTTGTATATGGACAGCTTCACTCAAATCATCTTTGCTTTAGGCTAAATTGACTTAATCTGAGATAGCCAACGATTAGTAATTTAACCATCAAGGGGCTCACATTCTAAAGTTTTATCATGCACAGAACCTGTTCCGTGTACGCCAGAAGAGTCTGTGTGCACATGCATTAGATGCCAGAGGCCACAACAGTAATTTTCAAATCAGCCATTTAATGGAGTTTTGGGTTCTCCGTCACCAGTGCCCTTCCTCTGGAGTCATTGGTTCTTCCCTGTGGTTCCCAGATTGCCCTTCCATTTCTGCTGCCTTTGCTAATGCCGTCATGCATGCGGTCCTATTGCCTGTATTGTGTCTGCTTAGTGTACAAGAAAGGTTCATTTGCAGCTGACCATACTGTATCGGTTCCCTGTGCATGAGGGACACGTCCATTACTTATTTCCAAACCGTTCTTATGTGAGCACCAAGAAGCATGTACTACTGATGTGTGTGCTATACCTGATCCTATGGCAGGTCGTGAATTGGGCTCAGGTGGGTAAAACAAATATACTAGCCATGGCCTCATTTTTCTTTGACTGTTAAGGTCCCAGGCAATGACAGGGAGAGGATGTGGCACAGTGGCCAGAGCTGCAGACTCGGGAGCTGGGGTTTCTAGTTTCAATTACAGGAATTCAGAATTTTTCTAGTACCGTACAGTATTATGAAGGATTATCCACATTGTGTGCATAAATGTATTAACACTGGAAAATTCAATTGAAATCACTGAACCATTGCTAAAACTAAGGGGATGGCTAAGGGAATGAAAGCAGTTAAAAAATTGATTAAAGTGAGAACCCAATATATAAAGAGCACTTGAGGCCCCAAGATTTATCTCCCCAAGACCAAAAGTAACAAGTAAATTGTAAAGCAGATCAACACAACATATTAAGACCAACACAGCCCTGACATAACACTTTAATGATTACACATTGTTCTATAGTTTAATACGTTAGGGAATTAGATCTATTTCTAACAAACACACGGTCACAAAGCAAGGGGGCAAACATGGTACCAAGAAGGTATCAACGCAGCAAACAGAATAAAATAGACATTTTATGCAATCGCTGATTTACAACAAATAATTTAAAAATATTATGTGTGCAATATCTTCTAAACTGATAACTTTAAAGAAAGAGTAAAATAAAGTGTATTACCTGTGAAGGAATAGTAAAAAAAAATCCTCTACAATAAGGATTTGGTGTTCTTGGTGAAGGGAGGCTCTTTAAAGCAGTGTTTCAAATGCATGGAGAGAAGTGCTCGTAATCCAAGAGTACCTGTATGCTAAAGGCAAGCCCTGCACTCTCTCACAAATATCAACACATCTTTGCTTAGAGGACTGGGTTATATGCCTGTCAAATAAAAATAAGTGCAAGTCCTCAAGCTCGAGAGTATCTGTCCGTTTAAACAATTGTTTTTAAATAATTCGCAAACGTACAGCATTTTGAGCATTTAAAATCGCTATGCATAGTGTATAGGTAGATGTGCAGTTTGTAATGTGCGGTTTAGTACCATTGTTGAGTGTGTGGGGCGTGACTGAGAGGTGAAGGCTTGTGTGGGGCACAATGCCTCTCCCCTCCTTCAACAATGGTAATAAATAGCATTGTGGACTCTGAGCAATTGCATACAAGATTTGTGTCCTGGCATTGCTTAATATTTGTTTTAACAAACGGCCTTTAACCAAACCATGGATTAGGGGTTAAATGTGTTCAAGAAGTTAATAACGCATTGCAGGAGTTTCCGGACTACTAAGGGGGTTGTTTTTCTGGGTAAATTGTTGCATGCAATATGCAGGGCAGTAATCAGTGTGCTCTTGATGTAAATGTTGCTTTACTGTGGTAATAAACTCGAATTTTACCTGTCTACTTTAGTAATAAAGACGTGAATGTATTTATTAGTACAGTTGCTCTAAATGAGGAGTTATTGGGCCTCATTTAATTTCCCTGCCAGGGCAAAAACCTATTTATCTAAAAGTTGCAATTTACAGAGGGCCCTCCAAATGAAAACGGAGACTCCTGGTAAACAGTTATTTCAATGATTCTGAGGCAGCAGCAAGGGTTCCCAGCTCATGATCGCTGTGGGACAAAACTAAAATAGATGCGGTATATCTGACCGGTAGACAGCCTTGCTGTGCACACGCCTTGGGGATGACCCCATCCAAAAGTGACCCCAATCTAAGAAACCAAAGTTCTTTTCTTGAAAGTACAAGTTTAATGCGGCCAATATAAACTTAAAGTTTTAACTTTCAAATGTTGAATCCAAGAATACAGAACAATGATAACCATTGAAGAAACTTTAATTTACTTGTGTCCAAACGTGCAAAGACCCAATTTCACACTCCGTTCCAATGCATTTCAGGCATCACCGTGCCTTTCATCGGGAAAAGGAGCTAAAAGTTAATGTTAACATTGATCAAGGAATCAGACAAAATAAATGTATTCAACTGAAATGTTTTATTATCTAAATGATGCATCAAACTCTCCCCTTAAATCAAAAACACAGTAGCCCCAAACAGATTGTACAAGTGCTTCTACGTCCCAATAAACATCTAACACCAGCTCATGCCAACCCAATCCATGATAAAATTAGTAAAACCACACACACCAGGAAGCACCAACATGGAAACAAATACCGGACAAGTTAAATGCTCGAAATAAACAAAAAAAGGATGTCACAAAATGTCAAAAGACGTGTGCAAGGACGAATATCCATTCAAATTAAAATAAGAACATTGCATATATACACAACAAAACTATCTTCCACCAACACGACAATCTTTATTTCATCTACCAAAGCACCAAGTAATCAATTCGCCTGGCTATACGAGACCATGGTAAAAAGCATGTCATATAGTCTGTAATTTAGACAGCACGGTTGCAGTGTGTTCAACATGCTTATCCAGAAAGTTTCTCTCTGCAGCATCCATTTATTATTGTCGATATCCTTGAACATTTCCACCACTTTCACAACCTGACACCACAGCTGACTGACATTGTATTTAAATTCTACCCATGTTTGGCTACACTTGAGGATTTCAAATGCAGGCGAATATTACTTTCGAGTTTACTTATTCTCACTTTGATTTTCCAAGTTGTTTTGCATATACATAAGAGGCCACAAGGGCACTTTAAAGAATAAATACATTTGATAGAATTATAAATAGACAAATGTTTAACAGATACTTCTTGCCAACTAAGGGGATGAGTCAAATGTTACCGATGATGTTACAATGAGTGAAATTTACCACATCAGATGTGCATTTATTGCCCATAGCTCGTGACTTGGTTTACTGGGGTTTCAGAATGTATTTAAGGCTTTTTAGGTCTCGCCTGAGACAGCGCATGGCTGTCTCTTCGAGACATTTAGTAAGTTGCTTTCAAAAGTGCCACCAGAGGCTTTTCCTGACCGGAAGCTTGGGTTCATGAGCGCGTGCACGCGCGCAGCCGCCATCCGTCTTTCCTCTGTCTGGCCGTCATGGCTCAAAGCACAGCGCTCTCCCAAGCCCTCGCTCTGCCCCTCCACCACCTCCTCGTCTGCTTCAAAGGGTTTCATTAACAATCCATTTCCATTTCTACAGACCGAAAAAAGATATGTTCATGCCATGACTTCAGTCTAAACACTGACTTTCAATAAACTTGCAATGCTAAAAGAATGTGGAACTCTTCATTAATAGGTGGCCACTGGCGAGAGATCGGAGGGATCTCGTGATACAAAAATAAAACTTTCTTATGACTGACTGTAGGCACGTTTGGTTGTTAATAAGGAAGCAGTGCTTTATCACCCAATGTCTAGATGTCGATTCAATGCCACTTTTGACCAATAAGCTCCCCTTTTGAAAACACTAAGCTGGAATGCGCAGGGCTCCGATCAAAGATACATTTACCGGAGTGCAACTTTTTAAAAGTAGCTATGATATTGTATGCTCAAGGAAACTTGGACCTTCACCCTTTGATGCTTGACGAAATTTCAGTGCTTCGGTGTGTCAGCGGCACCATCTCGGTTTGGCCGTGCTGCGAGAGGTTTAGCTGTCTGGTTAAATTTACTTACTCGTGGCTGTGCTGTGTCCCTGGAGACCTTTACCGAGGACTTCCAGGTTGTGCATTTTATGGGGGATTTAAGGTCGTACCTAGTTAATTTTTATAACAATGATTTCATCAATACTAAGTTACCTGTTCTATTTGACTACATTGATTCATTGTTAGACAAGGCCACTAACAAGGACGTAAGGTTTATCTTTGCCTAGCAAGCAATTTTAATGTGAGGTTTGCCCAGCACCTTAAATCAGTTTATGATAAGAGCATCTCAGAGGGTCTTAACCTAAGATACAAGGAACTGGCTGCTTATCTTGCTTCAATTGATTTGGATAATGTAATGGATGTGGCCGGTACTAGCGATGTTGGTCTGTCTACCATCAGAGGCAGAGGTAGTTCCTCTGTAATAGACTATATTTTCATCCCTTCATATTTTGGGGGTCACAATCCGATCAAAATAGCTTTGTCAATAACATCAAAGGCAAAATTTACAACAAACAAAATTGGACGGGGGATTAGCAAACTGCAGCAGTCAACAGTCTCAGACTGGCGTGGAAACCCCAAGACCCAGCCAAATAATAAAGCAGAATCAAGGGCTAGTCTGGAGCGGTCTGATGGAATAGGTTGCCCGAGATCAGGTGGTCAGTGCCTATACTGACCTCTGCTCAAATATAAACAAGCATTGGCATAGCCAATAGGTCTCGCCTTTGGAGCCTTATAGGTGTTTAGCCATGCAATAGTTGATGTTGTTGCACCAAGGGCATTGTGCTGCATAACTAAATACTTATAAGGTCCCAAAAGTGAGACCAATTGGCTATGCCAATGCTTGTTGACTGTTGGTAGGCAAACAAAGGCCTTTCCAAAAAAAGATCTTCAAAGTCTTTTTCACTTTGTAAGATTTTCCACCTTTTGGAAACTATATTCTAAATTCGTCTTAAAGTGGTAGAAAACTTAGAAACAAATGTGAATCTCGTTTGAGGTTGTTTCGAGTGTTGTTCTAGTTGACTCTCTACTTCTGGTTTGTAATCGGGTTATCGAGTCTTTAATCAGTGTTTCAGGGTAATCCCGTTTAGAGAATCACTCCCCATATTCTTGTAAAGAATGTACTAGAGAACTTTGTTAAGATGTTGTTCTTTTAATTTTCAAAAATTAGAATGAGATACGTTTTAAGAGCAGTGAGGATACAACAGGCTGTTATTCCTGTCCATACTTTTTCAAATCAACTGTGATTGCAACGAACCATCCGGCATGCATCTGGAAAGGTGATCTTGACTTTATCTATGGTGAGAGAAATCTGAATTTGGGGATTTCTGCTATTCAGTTGAACAATGTTCTCCTGTAGGCTTTGATATGGCTTGGATCATAAAATAAAGATATCCTCTTATGTACCTCAGGTACATTCTCAAATGTTGTCTCCAGGTATCAATATTGTAAATAAAATCTGATTCAAATTTAGCCATAAAGATGTAGCAGTGAGGCCCAGTAAATCCCATTGATGTGCCATTTTTTAAAGAAAGAAACTGCCTTGCCAAAGTACCTGCGCTACATACAAAAATGTAAAAGCTTAATAAGAAACTTTGTTCACTTGTAAATCCCCATGTCTTAGCAAAGCCCATTCAATGGCCTAAATTACATCCTCATGGGAAATTGATGTGTAAAGAGCATTAACGTCTACGGTGCATAACCAAATCTCTTGTTCACCTCTACTGACAAAGTCTTACAATTTGTTAATGACCGAAGTCATATATATTTTTTTTAAACTGGTTTTTATTTCGGAATATACAGCCACATTTTGATCACAAGTAAACGGATCATGCACAATTGATGACAAATCAAAATACAGTTCGTGGAATTAAGCAACTTCCCCGGATTTACGATGCCCCGGGGACTATCCGGGGTTCGGACCCAAATGACATGGAGTAAATATGAAAATGCTAGGAATGCTGTACATCCCCATTAAGGTAAACAATTAACAATATATACAAATCAGATAAAACATAATTAAAACCTAGGCAGCAAGTGGCAGAGGCAATGTATCACGCATATCCCCAAGAAACAGAATGGCGCAACATACATCAGAGTCCATCCCGCTTCTCCCTCTGGATGGACCCATAGTACACTAGGTAACAGGTTGAAGAGGCCACGCCGTGAGGCATCTCTCCCTGTCCATGGCCATCCAATGACCCAGAGTTATTGCGGTTCTCACCACTACGGTCATGCTTTCACGAAGACCACTGCCCCCCTCCGAGAGGGGCCCTCCAACCACTCAGCCCGTCATACCCTAATCCATAGAGGTCAACCAGGCATTCTCACCAAACACTTCTGTCTGTTCCACTCAGCCGGCGGTAATTAATCGGACAGGGTATCAGGCATCGCCTGCGGGTGTGTCCTGGAGCTCCCTGTCTGAGACTGGGCATCCATGTCCCCACACGGTTGCCCGGCCAATCAGCAGTTTCCCCAGCAGGAACCCCCACATCTCCAGATCCCAGTCCGCATTCTCATGAGTACGAACCAAGCGTAAACGCCGCTCCTCTGCTGGAAATCTTATCTTTCACATATGACCTCATGGCCTGAGCAACAGATTGAAAGAAGCAATTGAGGTGTTTTCCTAAGGGTTCATGAAGAGAGCTGTATGTCGCTACAATCGGTCTAAAAGGGGGGGGTCAAGCAGATCTTGTGAATTTTTGGTAGCATATACAGTTTGTCTTTTTGGAAATGGGGTATTAAAAAACAAAAATTAAGAAATCCATTCCAACTCCTTAGCCTTATTCAGAAATCACATTGAATGTTCTCGAAAGATTACATAGTATCTTCCAATTTTATAAAAAAGCTTTCATCTTGAACATGAGACCCTACTTTAGATTCATAAAAATCTTTATTCACTATCACCAATCCACCACCGTTATCTGACTGTGAAAAATATATTTAGTCATTTCCAGCCAAGGATTTTAATGTGTTCCATTCCAATTTGGATAAATTCAATTGGATTTTTTGCTTAACTTCAGTTTACTCAAATCTTGGCACACCACAGTTTCAAACGTGTCTAATACTTTATGAGAAATTGGGGAAATAAAGGTACTCTTGGGTTTTAACTCTTTGAAACCCACGTCTGCAGACTCCAGACATAATTCTGGTAAAGTGGGGGAAAAAAGTAGTTGAGTTTGCGTATACGCATTAATTTCAACATGGCTATTTCCGTTTCCAACTTATTTTGTTAAAAGAGAACAAAAGATGTCCCCTTGTTTAACACTTAGTTGCTGAAAGGCACTGTGATGCCTGAAATGCACTGGAACCGAATGTGGTCGTCGTGCATTTGGACACAAGACATTTAAATTTTCTTTAATGTACAGCATTGATTGATCTGTATTTTTGGATTCAACATCTTAAAGTTAAAATGTTAAATTTATATTGGCTGCATTAAACTGATACTTTCAACAGAATTACTTTTGTTTCTTACATTTGGATCACTTTTGGATGGGGCAACCCCAAGGAGTGTGCGCAGCAAGCCTGCATACTGACCAGATTTACAGCATATATTTTACAAATGTATTATTACAATTTATTACTATTCTTGAGTGTGGGAAGGACCATGATTCAGCAGTTAGGTCGTTATGCCCCTCCCCAAACAATGGTTATAAATACTATATCAGACTTAGGACATTTACATGCATTGTTTATGGCATGCTGTATTCTTTTGACCACTAGTTCTAAACAAATACGGTTGTTTTTTATTTTTATATAGCACAAACTCGACCCGAAGGTATCAGAGCGCATTACATGAGCACGAGTTGCATTACAGATAGACACATTCATTATTTTTGGTTAGGCACTGGGAGTTAAAGTGATTTGCCCAGAATCACAGGATGTTGAGCCTTTCTCTGAGACTCGAGCCCAGTTCCCCAGGTTCAAAGTCGGCTGCTCTAGCCGTTACGCCACATCCACTCCCCTTAACCCTAACCAGAGTACAAGGGGTTAAATATGTACAATTAGATAAAATCCCACCATCGAAGACTTGAGTACACCCCCCATTGTTTCCTTTGTACAGACGAGCATTATTTTCTCAAGTAACTTAGGCTGTAGTGTGGCAATAAGGTGGAATTTCAACTTTGCAATGAACTAACAAATGTGTGAATCTGCATTTATTGGTGTGTTTTTTCAAATAAAGTGCTATTGGGCCACATTCATTTTCACTGGCATGGCCCACATTACTATATTAAAACTCATCACCACCAAGTTATATTATGGATATTGTTGCTGGGGACAAAAACGGTGACATTTACCAGCTCTGGTAAGCTATGTAACCATAACTTGCTACCAATCCGCTACTCATGGCAGTGTAAACACTGGAGGGAGTTATACAGTAATGGTGTATGGTGCTGCTGTGAAGTATGTGAGATACTTTTGTAGTGATGGAAGATGGTGATGCAGTGGCGAGATAATTAAGCAGTGCTGTGGGGAGAGCAGGCCATGAGGTAGTGGAGCATTAGTATTGAGGTGGGTGCAAGAATAATAATTTGCTGGTAGAAGGGCACTGTGCTGGCACTCTGTAATTGGGTAGTCCTATAGGAGCTGAAATGGAAATAGTTCCCTTTATGAGGGGGGGCAATCTCAAAAGCATGATGATATTGAAACATTGGGGGCTGTGATCTCCTTGCTCTCCTTAAAGAGACATTTAATCACTCATTGTGGGTTTCTCCGATGGGTAGAGCGCATTTTATTTTATTTATTTGCTTCTTGTGGATCTACTCTCTACAAGCAAAGTAGCAGTCTTATTGCATGCTTGCCCCCAAACAAGATTGAAGCTTTTATTGCCTGTAGTCGAACAACAGGAGAGAGAGGGAAGAAACTGAAGCCACCCTCGGTCCCCCTAGATAATATCAACTAAACAACAAGAGTGCTGCCAACAAAAGAGCCATCAGGAGAAATCACTTGTTTTAAACAAGCATTTGCAATGCAATAGGTCTCGCATTTACGTGAGTTTAAGCTATTGGCATTGTAAATGACAATGCCTTTTATTTATGTTTTAAAAACCAAAACCTAAATAAAAAGGCACCGTCATTTACAATGCCAATAGCTCAAATTCGCTTAAATGCGAGACCTAGTGCATTGCAAATGCTGGTTTCCTCGTGTCGTGCTATATTTTACTGTAAAACCGCTCAAGGATGTGCAATTTTCTTCTATTCAATCCTACTCCCCTTTTGAAGTCGGACAGTACAAGAAAACTTTACTGGGTAGCCAAGTTCTCAGCAAAACTTCCAGTTAAAGCAACATAAATGCGTAATAAAAGTAAAACTTTAGGCCCGTCCACGGGGTCCTAAAAAAACCCTATATCTAGGAGCGAACCAGACGTGGGGTTTGGCGATCATATTCGTTTACCACATCCGCAAGTTTCGACTGAACAAGATTAAATCACAGGTTCCACTGTGCATATCTAGAAATCCCACAACACACTGACACGCAGCGGAGCCGGAGAATTCAAGAGTAGTCTGGAGTGACGAGTGTAGTGCCAGGAGCCGGACCCGTGGGGCTCAACTGTCCAATAACTTTCTTTACCAGCATTGGTGCGAGTTGATGTATGCGCTTTCACAAAAGGGCGGCGTAGTAATCGGTTGGTGTGTAAGGATTTTGGGCAGGTTTTAGTCTAGGCGGGGGAAAAAGCTGTAGAGTTAGCGAGATGGCCATGACAAAGGTGTGTAGGGTGACCAGATCGTGAGAACCAAAAACCGGGACATTTTGGAAAAATAGAAGGACTACAGTTTTTAATCCACGGAATGGCGCAAAATGGCAGCTCTCGTCAACATAAGATCACAGAAGATGCATTAAGAAAATAAATAAAATGTAATTTCTACAAACAACATCGTACCTATTCATTAAACTGCTTACTTAGAACAGCTGCTAACTAGCACAGGTTCGGAACACCCAAAAAAGGGCCTCTCGCTGTTTTCAGTCGATCCATTTTAAAAACCGGGACATGAGCCAAAATTGCCGAAATCTGTAGGGGCTGCTGGTGGAAAACCGGGACGGTCCGGCCAAATCCGGAACGTCTGGTCACCCTAGTAGTGTGGGATTATTATTTCATAGGAGCTTCCAAAACCGGACTGTAGGGTGGTGGGATTCACAACATGTGAATGAAGAATACACAAGACTCTTGTATACAGAATACGAAAATAAGTATACTAAGGAGAGATGGATTCGCAATAAAAGCAGGAGTTTAAGCATGGGAGAGACCATCTAGAGGAAAAACAGACGCAAGCAAAAGGCAAGTGCGGCGGAAAATCAGTGACGCAGTGCCCCTCTCTACACCCTCGATACCCCTACTTCATAAACTGCTTCAAACTCTTTACCATACATTACCCTAAGACCATGCCAACCTGTATTTCGCACTTACACTCCCAGGGTCGCGGGGTTCAGCGTCTTGACGGCGGGCGGAGGCGCATCTTGAAAGCCCAGAGCTTGAAGCTGCAGCCACAGGTACCGGCTGTGCCATGGCTGAGCTCCGCTCCAACTCATCCTGAGTTCTGGGGTCAGAGCCCAGGCGGAGCTGTGGGTCCAGTGCAGCGTAGGCCCATCACGGGGAAGGCAACAAGCCTGGCGGAGCGTGGCGCGCGCGCGCTTGGGGGCGTGTGCGTCTGCGCAAGCGCGTCTCAGAAGCGAGTCCACAGACCCCGATCGCTGCGCGTGCCCCGGTCTGTCTCCCTTGAGAGGCATCACGGCAACAACAGTTCTCGTTGGCTGCAACGCCAGCGAGACCTAAAAAAGAACCCTCACTCACCAACCTAGTTGGTGGACTTGCGTCATTACTGGGTTCCCACCAGAGGGGCCGAGTACCTCCCTGGTGTGCTACGACGCCTGTCTACAGCGCAGCGGGTTTTTATGTTTGATGTGAAAAAGTGCTTTTAAAAAATGCCTAAGTTTTATCTTTAAAAAAATGTTACTTGGTGGAAAAACCGGGCACAAATAAAAACATGTGTGGTGGAAGTTTACATACTGGTTATATTGACCAGTGACATCCTAGTACACAAAAAGAAGAAGTGTATGGTCAACATGTTTCTGCCTACTGTTGCTTTTGGCGAGGCATTTGTCAGGACCAGGACACCACGGCGGTATGCGCACGCTAAGGCACACCCTGACCTGTGGTGTTACAACACCAAATTAACTCAGGTTTGTAACTGTGTCTTCAGAATTTCTGAAGGACGTGTGAATCTGAAAAGACATACAAAAAAAAGACAGCACAAGTCAACAAATCCAACCATACGCGATTACTTGGGTGCTGTGAATTAGTCTTAAAGTGATAAAGCTCTTGCCGATGCTGGGTGCTCTTCGTGTTGCAGTCATAGGCTCATCGCTAGAAGAATGTAGTGCTTATTAGTGGGAGTGACTAAATAGGTACTTATTTTTTTGTGCTAACCACGAGACCCGGTGAATTGCCAGGCGATATTTAACATCGTAAAACTCGTATCAAAGGCATGCTTTTTTCCTACATACCAACTCGGGGGTTGCCGGTAAATGGATCAATAAGACTAGGTGAACATGACTAAAAACTACAGGGGTATGAGCAGTCGTGAGGCTCATAATGCCCCTGAAAGCAAGGCAGACTTAGTATATTGAGAGAAAAAAGGCTTACTTCAAAACAATTGTAACCTCACAACATGGGTCCTGGTGGGGGGCGGTGGCTTGTAGACACACACTGCGATGTCAAAAACACAAATTAAATAACCATAGTATTGCATACGTCATGGCTATTGTATTACCTCAAGTTCGCTGGGGATAAAATACCGCTACTCACTTTATCAAAGCCAAGGGCCCGTATGGCACCTGCATACACCCTTCCGGAGGACCCCGAGGATGTTATGGTGTCCAACCAGGGAGTTTAAAAAGCAAGCAGAGACCCGGGAAACTTTGGTGCACGTTGAAGTATGAACGTGCGCGCCTACCTAGCCACTAGCCGGGCGACTCGGGAAACTAGAGCGTTAACCTTACACCAATAGAAGAAGAATACCTTTATCTAACTTGTTATGTTTGTTAGGTTTCTAGACTGTCGACTGTAGCGTGCGATGAAGTGTAAGTGTGCACGCGTGCCTTACCGCAAGCCGGGTGCACTGAATACTAGTGCACTACCCTGCAAGTGACTAAGGCACAATTGAAAACGAAAAAAACTTTATTGGCTCAAGTTTGTCATTTTGTATCTAATAAAATGCGGTATTATAAATTATAGTACCCACTACATGTGTGTCTATGCTAGGTCCATGCAGAGTTTTGCGGTTAAAAAACCATAACTGTGCTTTTTGCTCATTGCCAAGACCAAGCATTGACCTGAGAAAATCTGAGGCACAGTCAGAAGGGACAAAGTAGAGTCTTATATTATGTGAATCAAAGAAAAAGAGATCCCAATAGCATTGTGCCCCATTATAGTGTGGACTAACGTGTATGCGTATAGAAGAGCAAAGAGGTTGATAGACATATGTCTGAATTAGGGTTTTACGGTGGTTTAAAGACAAGAAACCGGTCTTAGAGACTTCAGCGTCGCAATACAGAACCCCACGGGATATCATCATTAAGTTCATACACGTGTGTGGCAAGGCGGTAAACCCACCGCTGTTCTTTCTCGACACAACAGCTTAGACGTCTAATTTCCTGATTTGACTTGTTCAATGATTGTCCAACGCATGTCGGTGGTATGATTCGACTGCAGAAAATGTTCAGTCAATCTGGTAGTACTCTTTTTACAACCGATGTTACTACGGTGTTCACACAGCCGTTTTTTTATTTTGCGTGTGGTCATACCCACATACCTTAATCCGCATGGGCACGTAATAAGGTAGACCACATTGGTTCAATTGCAATTGGTGAAGGAACGTTGAGTCCAAATCTTGTCACACCCCAGACTTAATGTTTTCGTGGGGGCAGGTAGGTGGCAAACACTGCACGAACCACAGGGAAAATGTCCAATAACTTTGGTCAAACCCCAAGCGTTAGGCACTGGTTTTATTGCCTGTCCATGATTTTACAATTTGGTCATGCTGTCCGCACTAAGATTACTTCAATGATATATAGCTGTAGAGCATACACTGTTTCATTGAGCAAGAGTTTCTACACTACAAAAGGCTTTGCACCTGTACTGATGAAGATTCTTAAAAATACTCCCATAAGTGTCAAAGCATTGATATTACTCTCCCCTTGGACTGTCCCTCCTCTTTAGAGGAATCTTAGGAGACAGTCCTCATATTCAGGCCTGGTCTCAATAGGTTTTGTTCAATGACAGCTATTCAAATCATTGGCATCTTTCGTTCACATCCAAGACGTTTTCTCAACATTAAAAGCATATTTGACAAGCCTGATCATTGTGCCGTCACCACACCTATGAATCATTATCTAAGTTACCTAAATAAACAAATGCATTGACTGCTTAAGTGACAGAGTATCGTGTTTTTGTTTTTGTTATTTACTGTATGTCTTGTAACACAAAATAATTTAAAGTAACCTTTCGGACAACATCAAGTTCCCTATACTTTTTTTTTTTTTTTAAAGTAGTAAGTAACCTTTATTGTATGTGGTTAATTAAAACCGTTTACAAAATACATTTAAGTAAAGTTCAGTTCTACAAAATCATTCAGTACGTTAAAAGTGATTAATAAATGCATTGTAAAAAACTTTTTTTTAAAGAATTAAAATACGTCATTTGTTTTTCAAATTACACCAAAAGGAAGCAGTATTTATTTTCATATTTTATAATTCAGGTTCCTAGGTATGCAGGGCGACCCCTCTCCTTTTACTATACACCTGGAGATAAGTGAAGGCTGAAGACAACTCAAAAAGCATTTAGGAGCGATTGGGAGGATTCATTTGAGTAGAATGTAGGAAGAGGGCAAGGAAACTGCTGATATCAGACAGTAGGGTAGGCCCTGGTTTAAAAAAAACATACATCCTACTCTTCCCTAAATTAACCCAACAGTGTGCGTCAAGGAGGAAAGCTATGGAAGTGGTGAAAACGAAATATCTTAACAGCGTGGGTCTGCCATGACCAACCAAGCTGAAGGTCTGCATGAGAGAAAAGAACATCAATGAAAGAGGAAAATGGGATGTTACCCTCAAAGAAAGTTACAAGAAGAACATCCCACATGAAGAGATGGGTGAGCATGAGGAAACGGGGTGATTAAGAACTTTGAACCTTCTTGATGCCTTGAGAACTTCACATATCTACAGTTATTTTTTTCTGACTCCCTTTATTGGGTGGACAATGTCTGCATTATGTTTTTGTGCTCATCAGGGTTGTTGCCTGGTAAAAATCAGTAGCTTTCAATTGTATCTCAAGACAGCTAAGCAATTCTGATTTACACAACATTGGCTTTGCCAATGCTGTATGCTGCTTAAAAAAAGAATAAAGAAAAAACATGCATTGGCTTAATAGGTCTGATCTATGCAAGAGCCATTGGCTTTGCCAATGTGTTTTAAGCCATGTTGTACATCAGTGTGCTTGCTGTCTAGCATGGCTAAAAGTAAAAGGGCGCAGAGTGGCGGGCCGCAGAGTGGAGGGGCGCAGAGTGGAGGGGCGCACATTGTCATTACAGACAACACATTTTCAAATGAAATGACTTACCTTTGCAAAGACCTGCAGCTTTACTGTTGAAACTATACAATGCAGAAACAACGTGTGGAAAGGGCATCACCTAGTGTATTCATTTCTTTTGATCGTATTAAAATATTTGTTTTCAACACTTCAGAATTACAAAAAAGGCGATTCATTTGTGCTGTCCTAATTCCGATATATTCTGACATGGTTGCACAGTTCATTTACAGACATTTACATTTTGCTGTGTGCTTGAAAAGAGCCTTTCCTTTCAAACCCACAGACTGTCAGATAAATCCTCTCACTTTGAAGTCCGAGAGAGAAAAGTAAATACCAAGCTCACTCAGAAGCCAGATCCTGGCATTTGACCTCTGTCTTTGAATGCACAGCAAATATGATAAGATAAGAACAACATTTAAAGACCTGTTTACAGAAAGCAAGCACTCGTGGAAGAATAGAGTAAACAGGCAGGTTCCACAGGAGGGGCTAACAAGTTGGGACAGTCTAAAACCCAGTAAATAGCAAGAAAGCATCTGTGAGCTATAAATCACAAAGTCAATGGTAAGTAAGCAATGGGCGGAATGCATTCCCAAGGATGATTTCAGAATGTGCCCATAAAGTCTTCAGCAAGCCAGACAGATGTGCTGTCTGGTAGGCTTCAACCTAAAAAGAAGCAATGATATGGCGCCTGTTACCTGTTTCATCATTCTGTAGGTTTGCGAATGCAGCCATCCTCTTTCTTTTGCTTTCTTAAATGGCTGATCTAAGATGGTGGAACCCACTTGTATCAGTAAATAAAAGACAAATTATGTGTACGAAAGCACTTTTGATATAGCAATACGCCCAAAAGCAAAAGCAGCTTCCACTTCCTCCCCCCAAAAAAACGAAAAATATATAAACTTGAAATACCTGCACTGGCCAGAGGAGTGGGAGCTACAGAGTACAGGTAGAATATGCACAAGAGCAGCACAAAAGGGAGACAGCTACAGAGAACGCGAGCGGGGGCAGCAGGTGTTTGGGGGAGGCAATCAGTACATTCAAGAGAGCTATATAACATATGCACTCATGGAGTGCTTAAGAAAAAAATTAAGTTTCCTAAATGTGATAAATGTGAGCAGTGGTAGGACAGAAGTCAGCCAATAAGAAAGATGGTAGCGAGACTATGCTCCAGGAGACGAACAAACACAGGAAGGGCAAGGCAAGCCATTTAATAAGAAACAAGCATACAAGAGCGACGATACAACCAATAGTAAATAATAGGCAGGTTCCAAGCCCAATGTAGCTTATCAGTAAGCCACAACAGGCGTTTCGCAACCAGACAGCTTGCAATATTTAGTAGGCGAGACCTAAATAGTAAGTCCCTGAAAGTAAGCAGTGGAAAAACACAAATCATACCATCAGAAGATAGTAAATAAGAAATGCTTCAGATCTGGTTAAAAAAAGAATATGGAGGAAAGCCATTGAATAAATAGTAAGGAGACGAGGTAGACAAAGCCATCCAAACAAGAGCAGTGGGCTGACCCTAAGCACACTGTGTATAGATTTCAATTGATGAAAGACAATAGGTCGCAGACAAAAAACATCTAAAGCTATCTGTAGGCAAGACCTAATAAAAGGCCTTCAAGCAAGTTTGAAAGTATCTTACAGAGATATTAGATGTTAAAAAGTCAACAAAACTTCCGCTCTACCAGGGACCGTATGTCATTTAAACATTTCAACGTTCTAAAATTTTGATTTAATCCGTTCACTGTTAAATTTCAATTTCATATTAAGAGAATCGACACAAAAATAAGACTCCAATTAACAATCCGTGTTAAAAGCCATGGCTCGTGGGATGCACTCACAAGAATTAGAACATTAGAGAACAGAAAAATATGATTTACTAGATTTTTGTTAACACTATTTCAAGCCAAGGTTAAAAAAACTTGGCAGCGCATAGCATGTACTGGCATGGCTGAACAGCCACTTCATCGCCCAAAAAAGAGAACATTTAAGTATGTTAATTAAGCTTGAAAGGGCAAACTAGTGAAGTCGGAACAAGAAATAAACCCTAACATTACATCTCCGATGACAGGCGTGGGGATCACATATCACACTGTACACGCACACTGCGCCACGTGCAACGAAAAATAAACACAGGTGGAGAGGGGTCGGATAGGACCACCCTCAGTCACTGCTTCAAATACTACTGAAATCATCCCCCATTCTCGGCAGCAAGTACAACCTACACTACTCCCTCCCCACAAGCCACTGTTGCATAACGAGGGAAAGTCGTGTACCGATATACACATATATAAGAGTATATATATATATATATATATATATATATATATATATATATATATATATATATATATATATATATTACCTACTGGCGGTCGCCAGTAGGTAGTTATAGTTAGGACCACGTTTCCATAGGAAAACCTCAACATTCTATTTTGAATAACTTTGGCGCCGGTCGACGAATCCTCGCGAATTTCTCAAAATAGGTGGGGCGCTACGCTCCGCTCCTACCCTGAAAGTCTCGGGGGGATTCGTCAAGCGGGGGCTGAGATAAAAGGGGGGTCCCAAAACGCGTTTTTCCCATGCATTTTTCCATAGGACCTTTAGAACGAGCTACAGCCCGAACGGCTGAACAGAATTACTAGAAATTTGGCAGAGAGGTAGTCCCTAGGTCAAGGAAGTGCCTTTTGTAGGTTTGGTGTAAATCTGTTCAGTAGATTCTGAGAAAATAGCCTTTAAATCAATATATATATCTGAGCCCGCTTACGGTACGCTTACCGTACGCTTACGGTAAGCGTACGGTGGCGTGCGCGAGCGCGATTCTGATTGGCTCTTAGATCTTAGTAAACATTCGAATCGGCAGAAACCAGGAAGCGGCGTCCGCCATTTTGTCTACCGCACTGAGTGTTATGTATCAAACATGATGGCCAAAAACATGTTACGGGGATGTTTTGACAACTCCCTCTCACATAGTCATGTTGAGGGAGTCCCCAAACATCCCCCAAGAGCAAAAACTGCATTATTTTTTTTTCGGCAATTTCGCGGGGTACGCTTACCGTACGCTTACCGTAAGCGTACGGTAAAAAAATAAAAATAAAAAAAACACTATCCACACTTTCTCCACCCCTTGTGCAAATGGTGGCCGAAGGCCACCATTTGTGCATGGCTTTTCAGAGCACAGAAATTTCCCAAAAAATTTCAACAGATTACCTATCACAAGGAAGCGCATAATATGTCCTCCATGTGCGCACGGTGCGCGAAGCGCATCGTGCGTACATGGCCCATCTAGCGTAACGTGGGCACGGCACTAACTGCGTAAAGTGGGTGCACGGTGCGCGAAGCGCACCGCGCACGGAACGAACTGCGTTAAGTGGGCGCGCACGCCACGAATGGCGTAAAGTCACTTAGCATTTAAAAAACCTTGCAAATTCACTGAAAAAACCATAGGTTTCACACATGTTATAGTTAGCGGAAATTTTACTGATAAAAAACCAATGAAATTGCCCCGTTATAGTTAGTGCTGGCAACTATAACTCACGCGACCGCAATCTTCTGCTGATGACATATGTGTCTTTATGAAAAAAAAATATTTGTAATATATGTATAGCTAAAAATGTATGGAAGAAGACATGGGCAAATAAGTGTCTAAATACAGTATTAGCATCAGCAGAGGATTGCGGTCGCGTGAGTTATAGTTGCCAGCACTAACTATAACGGGGCAATTTCATTGGTTTTTTATCAGTAAAATTTCCGCTAACTATAACATGTGTGAAACCTATGGTTTTTTCAGTGAATATATATATATATATATATATATATGTATAGTACACATTCTTAAGGCACTCAAAACAAGATAGCGCGGTAACATTAACATAAGTGTAAGTAGCTTTAGACACCGAGGGGGCGGGGTCATTCCACAGAATAGGACGGAAGGGGGCGGGGGTAGTTTCCTCTTATAGACTGCCCACGTACACTCGCCTCTGTACAGTACTGGATCCATAAGCCAAAGGACACACATAGCAAGTCGCAGGGTGCGGATTTATAGCTCCACGTTAAGGCCAAGCGTTACTTTCTGCAGTTACACTCGTTACACAAAAAACACGTATCCGTGTTCTCTCGATAAAATTATTTCTACAGCAGGGTGGCCACCTTACTCACCGTGGACAGCCAGTCATGACTCAAGCTTTGAAGGAAAACTAATGCATGCTGGGAAATGTAGTCTGTTTACCTGCACTGAGCCAATACGAGAACTCACCTGATGAGCCTAAAACAGGAGACAGGATATGCAGTGCTGTGGAGTCAGGTGGTAACCTTCCTTTGGGGAGGTGGATCACGATGTGAGCTTCATTAATTAACGTGCTATTCACGGCCTGGCAGCAACGATCACAGTGGCGTTTATTATGCACGTTGAAATGCTTTCCTCAAGTAAACACAATTCATTACAATTAAAGTGGCTGAACTCAAAATAAAACTTCATCAACTCTGAGACAGTAATCTTCACATGCACAAACATGACTCTCGGTGCACAATGACCTTTGCAAAGTGAATACTCAGTCACTCGGGTTCCCGGAGAAGTCGGACACTGCCAAGGAAAACAGCCCCGCGGCGCTGGAGAGCAGGCACACTGCAGGCAGAGACCGCTACGCACAGGCTTGTAACATCACATGAAACTGAGTCTCACCTGCACCGCTTCACGGAGTAAAACAGATCTGAAACTGGTAAAATGCGTGTTCAGGTCCGTACTGTAGGTGGCAGACCCGGAGGGGCTGTGTCTTTGAAAGACTAACACGCACCATGCCGTAAACCACAAGAGTTTGTAGCAGACAAAAAGTGCGGCAGCCCACGGTAAGCGAGTCCTCCCGGGAGATGTGCGTGTTCAAAGGGTCCGTCCCGTCCTGCAGAGTTACCTCCCGGGGCCAGAGGCCGAACCTGGACCCCCACGTCGCTCTGTTAAGTGTCGTGGGCCCCGGCTGTCCCTTTCCAAGCCCAGCCCCGCTCTCCCACGGCAGTTCAAGGTCCGCGGCGCTGGGAGCTGCAGTGCTGCATGGCCTGACTCCGGGATGGGAGGGACCTCGACTTGTCAGCCTGAATCAGCATTCCACGTTGCCTAGCAATTACTCCGAAAACCCGATCGGCCTGCGGTTTAAGGAAACCATCAAGTGTAAAAAAGTTAAATACTTTCCAAGATCTTATTGCCAGAAAGAATAAAGAATAAACTTTTTTTTTTTTTTAAAGCAAACCGGGGGGGGGGGGTATGTCGTGGCTAATGCGAACTTACTCGGATTCACTTGTACCGCTACCTCAATTTCCGAGGCCCATCATGCGTCACGGAAAACTACACACACAAGGAGCAGTCGACGTGTCTCACAGGTACGAGCTGGTAAGTCGGTGCCAGCGTTTTAGTCCCATTACTCTTGTCTGGCACTGGACATGCAGCTCCCGTCCACCGTTGTTAGCAGACAGCAAGTGATCGCGATAAAAATAAAAAATAAAGTCAAACGGCTGCACACTTCACACCCGACATGCCAGCAATGCAGTGCAACACCCGTGCCCTACCCGAGCTCCGAAGCCACTCGGGCCGAGGAGAGAGGTTTTGCCTGCTAGAGAAAAAAATGCATTAGACAATACTCCGAACCAAAGGCATTAAAGATACATTTGAAGGCCTCCCTCCTGATTTATTAATAACTTCGGGATCAACATCCGTAAACAATGAATGACTTTTAAAACCGCCGGCAGTGCCAGACACGGGCCTGCGGCAGATTAACCCCTGTGTGCCAGCCCCTAGCAGCTCCCTCTCAGAGGCCAGTACCCACCTACCAGAGCCGGAAACGTCCAAGTCACAATTGGCAGGCTGATGAGGGCTCTAATTTAAGGAAATGATTCCAGGGACGTGTTTACATGCCCTCCACGAAGACATTCATTTATTGGTTGAAGGGAAGTGGCTAAACAAATAGTACTTTTAAAAATAGTTATCCGATAGTTTGTCATGAAGTTAGATATTTTTTCGTGAACACAGACAAGCGTAGTGATTGACGACTAAGGAATCAAACTGCAAAATAATCGGACAGCCTTCATTCCACCCCACAAAGCACCCAAAGCCTTACAATAAGACCATCTGCTCTAGGGATACTCAGGGCAAACTGCTGGATCCCTAGGAGCAGCAGCTGAAAGGCACTACCTGGGCACGTCATCACCTGTACAGCACAGGCTTACCGGTAAAAAGACGGTAACAGCCACCAAATGTGGGCGAGTTGGCAGATGTGCTATATGTTGAGCACGTGCAGACCTGCAAACTAATATGTGTGTGTGTGTGTATATATCACGGAAACTCCTCCAAAGAAAGAGCAGAGGCCGCAGTTGGGGTAAGCAGGGAGGCCACTTTATTCTATCACAAACGGCGAATGCATTTCGGCATCACATATGCCTTCTTCAGCGCCAGGAGTCTTGTGGGGAATATGCAGGTAACAACGTGTATTTGAAATGATAGCCCCTAGATGATTGGTTTAGGTCCGCCCCACCCACTGGTGCATAGTCCTTTGTCACCTTCTGTAGTGCACTGGATACATGTGCACTACAGTTCCCAGAATGCATCAAGAATCCAGGTAGGTGAGGCGGATTAATGGCTTGCTGTTAATGCAGGAATTAACATCACGATGTCGTCTGGTCACATCCCCTGCATGTTGTGTGAATGGCAATGTCCTCCTGGGTCCCCAGACCGCATCAACCTCCAGGCACAGGTTTCCATTCAGCGGGGGCAGGACCGGGAATCCAGTCGCGCCCAAGGTAGAGTTGAATAACTCCGTCACCGCCCCATTTCTTCCTGGACCCGGGGGTGTGCCTTGGTAATCCAGTACCCTGGAAACAAACAAAGTCCGCCGCAGCAGATGCCAGCGAAGCCAAGGCCAGCTTAAGGATGCGGGTGCCTCTGAAGCGCGCCTCTGACATGCGCGCGAAAAACATCACGGAAACTCCTCCAAAGAAAGAGCAGAGGCCGCAGTTGGGGTAAGCAGGGAGGCCACTTTATTCTATCACAAACGGCGAATGCATTTCGGCATCACATATGCCTTCTTCAGCGCCAGGAGTCTTGTGGGGAATATGCAGGTAACAACGTGTATTTGAAATGATAGCCCCTAGATGATTGGTTTAGGTCCGCCCCACCCACTGGTGCATAGTCCTTTGTCACCTTCTGTAGTGCACTGGATACATGTGCACTACAGTTCCCAGAATGCATCAAGAATCCAGGTAGGTGAGGCGGATTAATGGCTTGCTGTTAATGCAGGAATTAACATCACGATGTCGTCTGGTCTCACTAAATATATTGGATAATTCCTAACTATAACATGTCTGAAACCTCAGTGAATATGTATGTGTGTGTGTATATATATATATATATATATATATATTCTGCTCCAAAGGTTGTCCACCAGGTGAGCAGCACTCGATCAGCAGCTTTGTTTATGATAGGCATGGACGAGGATCCGCTTGTAGAAGCCGCTCCGTAGTGGAATTGCCTGACGCGTTTCGAAGCTCCATATGCTTCTCTTCAGAGGCTTTAACGGAGACGGTGTGTGCAAGCGCTGAACCTACTTCGCCATTTTCATATTGCACTCCCACCAATGGGAAGCTCGAATGAGACTGTGCATTGTGGGAAATATGGTCTGGATAGCACACAAATCTTGTCCTGTATGGACCCTGCAAGTGGACTCGTCCTCAATCCTGTTTGCCGCTGCTGGCCCACATTACTGACATGATGGTTACCATGTCAGGTGGCCCCCGTAACATTACGGGGTGGTGCAAGCTCCGCGGCAGGACGGCCGCGTGTTACATTCTGCTCCAAAGGTTGTCCACCAGGTGAGCAGCACTCGATCAGCAGCTTTGTTTATGATAGGCATGGACGAGGATCCGCTTGTAGAAGCCGCTCCGTAGTGGAATTGCCTGACGCGTTTCGAAGCTCCATATGCTTCTCTTCAGAGGCTTTAACGGAGACGGTGTGTGCAAGCGCTGAACCTACTTCGCCATTTTCATATTGCACTCCCACCAATGGGAAGCTCGAATGAGACTGTGCATTGTGGGAAATATGGTCTGGATAGCACACAAATCTTGTCCTGTATGGACCCTGCAAGTGGACTCGTCCTCAATCCTGTTTGCCGCTGCTGGCCCACATTACTGACATGATGGTTACCATGTCAGGTGGCCCCCGTAACATTGGTGGGAGTGCAATATGAAAATGGCGAAGTAGGTTCAGCGCTTGCACACACCGTCTCCGTTAAAGCCTCTGAAGAGAAGCATATGGAGCTTCGAAACGCGTCAGGCAATTCCACTACGGAGCGGCTTCTACAAGCGGATCCTCGTCCATGCCTATCATAAACAAAGCTGCTGATCGAGTGCTGCTCACCTGGTGGACAACCTTTGGAGCAGAATGTAACACGCGGCCGTCCTGCCGCGGAGCTTGCACCACCCCGTAATGTTACGGGGGCCACCTGACATGGTAACCATCATGTCAGTAATGTGGGCCAGCAGCGGCAAACAGGATTGAGGACGAGTCCACTTGCAGGGTCCATACAGGACAAGATTTGTGTGCTATCCGGACCATATTTCCCACAATGCACAGTCTCATTCGAGCTTCCCATTGGTGGGAGTGCAATATGAAAATGGCGAAGTAGGTTCAGCGCTTGCACACACCGTCTCCGTTAAAGCCTCTGAAGAGAAGCATATGAAGCTTCGAAACGCGTCAGGCAATTCCACTACGGAGCGGCTTCTACAAGCGGATCCTCGTCCATGCCTATCATAAACAAAGCTGCTGATCGAGTGCTGCTCACCTGGTGGACAACCTTTGGAGCAGAATGTAACACGCGGCCGTCCTGCCGCGGAGCTTGCACCACCCCGTAATGTTACGGGGGCCACCTGACATGGTAACCATCATGTCAGTAATGTGGGCCAGCAGCGGCAAACAGGATTGAGGACGAGTCCACTTGCAGGGTCCATACAGGACAAGATTTGTGTGCTATCCGGACCATATTTCCCACAATGCACAGTCTCATTCGAGCTTCCCATTGGTGGGAGTGCAATATGAAAATGGCGAAGTAGGTTCAGCGCTTGCACACACCGTCTCCGTTAAAGCCTCTGAAGAGAAGCATATGGAGCTTCGAAACGCGTCAGGCAATTCCACTACGGAGCGGCTTCTACAAGCGGATCCTCGTCCATGCCTATCATAAACAAAGCTGCTGATCGAGTGCTGCTCACCTGGTGGACAACCTTTGGAGCAGAATATATATATATATATATATATATATATATATATACACACACATACATATTCACTGAGGTTTCAGACATGTTATAGTTAGGAATTATCCAATATATTTAGTGAGACACTATAAATTAGTCAAGTAAACAGTCAATCACACTGCTACTAAATCCTCCATCCTGATATTTATATATCCACTCATTCTACAATGAAGATTGCTATATATATATATATATATATATATATATATAATACATATTTAAATACCGAACCAAACCACATTCACTGGATGATGTCATCAGTGATGTCACTGACCATGTCATGAATGATGTAATATGTGACATCATCAGCAGTGGATTGCGGGCACGCGAGTTATAGTTAGCAGAACTAACTATAACGGAGGAATTTCAATGGTTTTCTACAAGTGAAATCCCCAGCTAACCATAACAACCCTGAAACCTATGGTTTTTTCAGTGAATTTCGAAGGTTTTTTAAATGATAATTTTTAAATGTAATACTAGTATATGTATTTTTTATAACAATTTAACTGTTTATTTTTACATATTTTATTTTTTAAATTACATTACATATTTTTAATATAAATAGAAATTAAAATGTTTTTGAAAATATTGAAACTGAAATGTTTTTTTTTGTTGGATGTATAAGTGCGGAACTACAAGTGTGATGGTTAGTTAGGGGACTGCATGCATAGCGAATAGGCGTTTGAAGCAGTCCATGTGCTAAGGCCTGGCTCAGTGCATGAGTACTTGGGTACTGACTGAATGATTAGAGTACTGCAAGGAGAGTGCCTGGGTGAATTTACAAGTGTTTCGGTTTTGGCACAGTGAATGGATTAGTACATGGTGCTAAATGGGTCACTAGAGGAGAGCAAGGGGAGTGACAGGGTGTTTCCTGGAAGTGTATGGATACTGACTAGGGAATTGAAGGTGTTAAAGACAAGTGTGTAGGTGGTTAGAGGACTGCATGCATAGTGGATAGGCGTTTGAAGCAGTCCATGTGCTAAGGCCTGGCTCGCTGCATGAGTACTTGGGAACTGACTGAATGATTAGAGTACTGCAAGGAGAGTGCCTGGGTGAATTTGATAAGTGTTTCGGTTTTGGCGCAGTGAATGGATTAGTACATGGTGCTGAATGGGTCACTAGAGGAGTGCAAGGGTTAGTGAGTCCTAGAGCCAGTGCTATGCTAAAAGACACTTGGAATACAGTTAAAACACCTACATACACTAGGGAACAATATGCGTTGGGGTACCCCTGTGATTAGAATGACCTCCTCTGTAAGCCCCTAGTACATAATAGGGCAGGGGGATTAAAACTACCTCTTAAAATGCGCCACAGGGCTCGTTTGCACACTGGTGAAGGGGGGGGGGGGCTAAACTGACATGTGCAAACAAGCCCTGTGGCCGTTTTAATTTGAGGGATAAAGTCTCCTTGAACCCTGAGTGTCCCTTGGTTCCAACAAGCCCACCAGGTACCTCCAGTTAGTGCCACAGAGCTGCGTTGCAGAGAGGTGTAAAAAGGGGCGTGGTCTCTGAACACCTGTCTGTAACGCAGCTCCCTGGCGCATACTGGAGATACCTGGTGGGCTAGTTGGCCCTCTGGGACCATCAGTATTGAAGGGGTATTAATTCCCCAACTTACAACTCTCGAGGGGGGCGCGTTTGCACAATGGTGAAGGAAGGGGGCGGGGCCTGAGGTGACAGTAAACCATGACCCAGTCCTGAGGCGGAAGCCGGGGCTGGAGGTACTCTGTTGTTTTTAAAAAAAACTGTACATTTCACTGCACTCGGTCTCCTGTGTGGTGTCACTATTTACTTGTCTTTTAAAACGAAGCACAACTCAGCGCTCGCTCTCACCTTAGCGCTCAGCTGATTTCAAAGGCTGTTCGCGCCTTCTCAGTTCCTTGCCTGCAGCCGCCATCACCAGCGGCGTGCGCGCTGACTCCGCCCCCTTGGAGGCCACGCCCCCTTTCTCTCCCTACAAATGTGCATGCATAGGACGCGCAGCGGACGAGCGCAGCGGGAGCGCCGTTTGCGCGCCGAAGGCGCGCCTAAGGCAAGCCCGTCTGCGCCCGTCCGCACCAAGACCGCGCAAGGCACAGGAACCCCTGCCCAAACACCTCCTAGTATCAGGTATGCACCCAACGACCTTCTCCGCCTCCGAGACAGCTCTGGCTGCTCATGCAAGTTTGACATATCAAAAGTAGTCGGCCCTACCAGCTGCATCAAATGCCGCTGGTCACTCTCTCGACCACGACCAGCCAACCCCCCCCAAATCACCAACGCCCCTTCTTCACAGGTGGCCTGATAAATGCCCGGTCGATGTGTAAACATAGTCAAGACATTCACGATCTCATCATTGACTATGACCTCGACTGCCTCATGATCACTGAAACCTGGCTCACTGAAGACAGCAACCCCGACATAGCCGTAGCCCTCCCACAGGGTTACTCCTTCCACAGACAGGATAGACAGAAAGGTAGAGGAGGAGGTGTTGCAATTATACTGAAGAACACCTTTAACTGTCACACCTTCTGCCGCGACCCTCTCATTGACGCAGAGGGATTAGGCTTTTCCATCAAACTCAGCCAATCCCTTTCCCTCTCCGGTGGCCTGATCTACCGCCCACCCGGCAACACTGCTAAATTTCTCGACTCCCTGAATGACGCTCTAGGACACTTCTTACTCCGTTACCCACACTTTACCCTGCTAGGAGACTTTAATCTACACCTTGAGACCTTCGCCGACTCTCAAACCAGCAACTTTTTTCAGACACTTGAAATCTTTAACCTACAACAAAGTGTCACGTTGCCTACTCACTCTCTTGGCCACACCTTGGACGGTGTTTGCTCCAATTTCCCTTCCATCACTACCCTGCCCCCCCTACCCCAGATATGGACGGATCATTACCTGATCCCCTTCCACATCCCTAGCTGCCACCCTTCTACCAGCAATAAACACATTCCTCACCTTGCTCACTCTACAAACTGGAAAACTGTCCAGAAAAATCTCACTCTCAATCCCTTTTCCCTAACCAACGCCCCCTCCCTATCCGGTAACATCAACAGAGATGCAGACCGCCTTCACAATTGGCTCTCACAAGAAATCGCTAAACGATGCACATCCAATCATCAGGATAGAATATTGAAGAAAACCAAAATCAAAGCTCCCTGGTACACTCCTGAATTAGCCTCCGCTCATCTACTCTGCAGGAAAGCGGAACGTAAATGGCGTAGATCCTACGATAATGATGACTGAAACACCTATATTCTCCAGAGGAAAAACTATCTCTCTACCATCAAATCGGCCAAGAGAACATACTACGTAAATGCCATTAAAGAAGCCAGCCAAAAGCAAAAAACCTTATTTTCAATTGTGAAGACTTTCACCCACCCCAAAGCTCTCCAACCCGAAATCCCCCCATCCCAAGAGCTATGTGACAAAATTTCTGATTACTTTGACGATAAAATCACCTCCATTCAAAAAAACTTCCCCCCCCTCCCCCTTCAACTCACAAATCCCTCGACCCCGACCAACCCTGCCTGACTGTTAACAGTCTCAAAAACTTCACTCCGGTGACTCTGGCCCAGACCAGAGAAGCGATCCTCTCTTGCAAATCTGGATCCCCCTCTGACCCCTGCCCCCCTAAGATTCTTCATCTCATCATTGATGAGATCAACCCTATCGTCAATGACATCATCAACCCGTCCCTCAGTTCTGGTTCTGTTCCCCTCTCATGGAAAAAAGGCGTGGTCAAGCCACTGATGAAAAAAGCCAACAAATCCTCAACGGACTTGACCAACCTCCGCCCTATCACCCTCCTCCCCGCCCTGGGCAAAATAACTGAACAGCTAGTCCATAAAGAACTTAAAACCTTTCTGGAATCCCACAACATACTCCATTCCCAGCAATCCGGGTTCCGGTCTAAACATTCTACCGAAACTGCCCTAATCGAACTGACCGACACCATTAAAACATTGCAAGACCAAAGGAAGAAGGCCATTCTGATCCTTCTTGACCTTACGGCAGCTTTCGATACCATATCCCACTCCATCTTGATCAATAGACTTAAGGACATCGGCATCACCAACTCAGCCCTATCATGGATTAGATCTTTTCTCAGCGATAGGTCCCAAACTGTCACCTTGGGTTCCTTTCAATCCAATGAGAAAAAGGTGTCCTCCGGAGTCCCCCAAGGGTCCATCTTAAGCCCCCTCCTCTTTAACATCTATCTTATCCCTCTGCTCACCCTGATTGAATCATTCGGCATAACTGTCACTTCATATGCCGATGATACTCAGTTGATCATCCCCCTTGACGACAATTCCAACAAGGCAGAGCTCAATCTGAAACACTGCCTAACCGCAGTATTCCAATTGATGGACACTAACCACCTTCGGTGCAACTCAAACAAAACTGAGATCCTCCCCATTGGAAAGAATGCCTCTTTCTGTCCTGCCCTGTGGTGGCCTGATAACTCTGTTGCTCCCCCCCAGACCGTCACCTCTGCCCGGAATCTCGGAGTCCTCTTTGACTCCGACCTTTCTTTCGATCACCATGTCACGTCCGTAGCAGGAAAATGCTTCGGCATAATCAAATCCCTGAGAAAATTCTTTGATTTTCTCCCCCTCGATTCTAGCAAGACAGTAACTGTAGCCCCCATACTCTCACGTGTAGACTACTGCAACAGCCTTCTGGCAGGGACCAAGAAGTCTACTCTCTCTAAACTTCAAAGCGTTCTACACACTGCTGCCCGCCTCGTCCTAAAACTTCCACGCAAATCCTCAATCTCCTCAGCCCTGAAGACCTTACATTGGCTCCCTTTGCACAAGAGAATACTCAAAGATTCTCATTGTTGCCTTCCGAGCCTTTAACAAAACAGGTCCCTCTTATCTTACCAAGCGTTTTCCACATTACAATCCGAGCCGTTCCCTCCGATCTTCTCATGAAAACTTCATGATCTCCACCAAGTTCAACCTGAAATCCAAAGGCGGAAAAACCCTTAGCACCCTGGCTATTAGAGCCTGGAACAGCATGCCGAGACACCTCAGATTTCAGACACTTGAGAAACCCTTTAGGAAATCTCTTAAAACTTGGATTTTTAATCTCTCCGACGACTGGACCAAAGCATCCATCTAGTCTTCCCCCTTTCTCTCTGTGACCTGTCTTCAAGGATTTTCAGCGCCATGATGCTCCTTCCGGAGCGAATGCCGCGCTCTATAAATACTCCTCCAAATACCAAATACCAAATACATGTGTGCAAACATGCCCTGTGGCGCATTATAAGTTGGGGAATTAATTCCTCTTCAATCCTGAGGGTCCCTGGGGACAAGTAGCCCACCAGGTACCTCCAGTATGTGCCAGGGATCGCGAATCTCGCCGATTTGTTTAAAAAAATAAAATAAAATTTGGGGTCCTTGTGGGAGCCCCTAAGCAGGCCTAGGGGATCAGGGTGTTTCTACCCTGCCCCCTTTTTGCGTTTTGCTAGTTTTTTTTCTCTGCTTTCTTGTGCCTCGGTTCTACAGAGGCACAAGATGGCTGTCAACACTTCCTCATTTGGAGTGTTGACAGCCAATTAGCATACAGCTTGTGATCGGGAGGGTGCGCGGATCCACCGCGCCCATAGATATATATGTGATTTTACTTATTGATTTTCTCAGGAACTACTGAACGGATTTTCACCACTTAACCAAAAGGCACGACTCTGAACCAAGGGCTACCTTTTTGCCAAATTTGGCGTAATTCCATTCAGAATTTCGGGCTGTAGCTGCGACTAAATGTTACTTATGGAAAATTGCATGGGGAAAACATGTTTTGGGACCCCCCTTTTTTCTCGGCCTTGCTTGACAAATTACCCCAAGACTTTCAGGATAGGAGCGGACCGGAGCTGGCCAAAAGTTTTGAAAATTTTGCGAAGATTTGTCAACCGGCGCCAAAGTTATTGGAAATAGAATGTTGCGGATTTCCTATGGAAAATAGGTCCTAACTATAACTACCTACTGGCGACCGCCAGTAGGAAATTATATATATATATATGTTAAACTAACCTATAGTTGGGTGAAAAGATCAATGGCATTAACGTTTAAAAAAACCCACAGAAAATCACCAGTTATAGTTAGAGTACAGAGCTAATTATAACTCGCACCCACACCATGCACTGCTTATGGCCTTACATTAAATCATTCATGACATGTTCTATGTCATCTTGTATGACATTGTTAGTTTGTTTTATAATTAATATAGTGGTAGGTAAGTATTCTATTACTGCTGTTCATGATTTTGTACAGTATGGGTCCCGATAATGGGTTTAAAAAGCAGGGTTTTAAGTGGAATGAAAAAAGTGGGGGGGGTCTGTCAAAGGGGCGTGGCTAATATTATTAAGGACTTGCCTTAAACACGCAAGCTATGAATCTGTGCTTATCAGTGTGCCGCTCTACTTGTATTTTGCGGTTTGTCATTGCATCCAGATATATGATGCAACAAGTAACATCATACCTACAACAAGTCAGGACTATTGGCTTTGTCAATGGTTGTTAGTTGCATAAGATAAATAACTAGCAACTATGGCTTGTTATATAGAATATTGAAAAAACGTCCACTTAAAGCCCAGGTCACACCACAGCAATGTTGCTGCTCCTGAGTTTCAAAAAGAGAAGGGAAATCCATAGAGAAAATGACTCTTTAAAGGATTTCCCTTTCCTTACAACGCTCACCTGGCATGACGTCATGCCGTAACTTCTCCACTAGTGAGAAGTGAGCAGTGTGAGCATGCGCACATCGGTGTGCCTGGTGTCATTGCAGTCTGAGAAAAAACGGACCGCCTGTGCCAGGGCACAAAATAGAGACCAATAGAGACCCTTTTAGAGGCCCGCATTAAAAAACTGCCGGTGCTCAGCACCGGTGAGACCCGGCCCACTTAAAGCCCTGGGTGTAAGTGTTAATAAAATAGTTGTGCTCCTAATCCACCGTAGGTATGTGGAGATATTGAACATATTACAAATGTTTCTATAAAGGGCTAACTGTATGCAGGTGACAGTTGACTACTTGTTTCTAGTATTTTCAACGCAAGTTTTTTGGCTCGGCAAAAAAATAAGTTTCCAACAAGGTCAAGACTCTATGTAGTACATACTAAGTATTATAAGCAGCCTTGAGTATTTTGATACATGTTTGGCCATAACAATTTCTACATAAGACAGAAGACTGTGTGCGTCAGGTACTTACCTATGTACATGTGCTTGATTAGCTACTGAAGATGGGCGATCTGTAAAGATTTCAGCACATTGCGAAGGCTGCGAGAAGTATGACCTTTAGCACCTTTGGGGCTCTGGTATTTTTAGTAATTAGTCCCTCTTTGGAGACTGTTTGCATAGAATTAACACTGTACTTAGTAGATACTTTTTAATCCTCTGTGGTGTATACTGTGGGAGAGGAGTTTTCCTAACGGCTAGGGACGTCGACCTCGAATCTGGGGAACCAGGTTTGAGTCTCGGCAACAACTCTGAACATCCTGTGATTCTGGGCAAAACACTTAATCTACCCATGCCTAACAAAAAAAAAACCAAATAAAATAAAAATGAATGTATCCTCATGTAACGCAACTGGTGCTATGTAATGCGCTCGGATACCCGATTCGGGTCAAGTTTGCGCTATATAAAACTCTGTTAAAAAAAAAATCCTCATCAGAGTTTCACGGTCTGCAAATAGAGCAGTACAAGGTAAACACTGTTGACACTACCCACTTTTATACTCATGTACACCATTTCACACAGGAGGTTCGCTGACTATGAAGGGTTTGATACAGATAAAGGCTGTTCATAGTAGGGCATTAGTTATGTAAAAGAAGTTGAGTATCTGCAGGAACTAAGCTCTCACAAACGTCGCACAGCGATTAAATACCACATGCTGTAGGGGTTACACATCTATGTGTGGCTGAATGTTAATATGAACTTGGCTACCCATGAAATGTACAGTATAGGGTCAATGTTGCACATAACAAAAACTTGTTTCACCTAAGGGGGTTGTATGGGGAAGGGCATTAATGATGCTTTATATTATTCTGAGCTATTCTGTACTTACTTTCATACCTCAAATACCATACTAAGGACTTTTTTTAATTAAAGATGTGGGGGCGCGTGCCCCTCCCCAAGCCACTATTTGGCCCTGGGGACCCCATCGCCTAGGGCCCTCTTTTAAAACAAAGGGAAGGGGGGCACGTGGCCTCCACTCCCTGAGTCTTAAGTGGCCCTGGAGACCCATATACATTATTAGGGGAGATGTGCATTTCTCCCGTCTCTGAGCTCAAACTGGCCCCAGGGACCCATGCCTGGGGCTATACTTTCATTATAGGGAGTGTAGCCCCCCCTACCCTTTCGAAGCCTTAGGTGGCCCCAGATACCCCAGGGACAAATCCAATTCATAAGGGTAGGGGGCGTTAGGCTTCCTCCGTGAGTCTTAATAGGCCCCAGGGGCCCTATACCCAGTGCCGAATGCCACAAAGGGAGGAGGGCCGCGTGGCGCCTCTCCCTGAGCCTTAATAGTCCCCGGGGACCCCAAGGCTGAATGGCAAAAAAAAAAGGAGGGGGGAGAGGCCCCTAGCCTTTATAGGCCCAGTGGACCCAATATCCCAGGCCCAAATCCAATTTATAAGGGGAGGGGGGCGTGCACACCATCCTTTAATTACAGCACTCAGTCCAAGGGGATGGGGTCCTTTAGGGCCTTCAAAGCTCAGGGAGGGAGGGGCGCATTCCACTTCCCCGTTAAACAAAAACATTTGACACTTTAGATCTCAAAAACTAGTGAATGGAGTTCTACTAAATCCCCAAAAGCATGTTTTGTGGACCAAGATCAAGTTTCCTGCCAAATTTGGTGTAATTCCGTTCAGCAGTTGTTGCGGTAGTGCTTCTTAAAAAAGTCCATGTAAATGCACAAGTAAAATTGGTTATGGGACCCCCCTCTTTTTTCTCAGCCCCCGCTTGACTGATTACCCCAAAACTTTCAAGGACAGAGCTAAGGTGGATGAACTTAAAAAAAAATAAAAAAATTGGTAAGGTTCGTCAAATGGCGCCATAGTTATTAGCACACTAAAAAATGGTCCGTCTATGGAAAAGCTGACCTAACTATAACTACCCAGTGGCGACTGTGTGAAAGGGGAGGGACCTTCTGCCAATTAGTATCTAAAAGGTATTTTGGCAGGGGAACTGGAAGTAGGGGTGATGGAGTTGCTGCAACACCTCAGAAATAACCTTGAAGTAGGGGGGATATATGTCTGCCCCCGGCCACTGAACCGTTGGAGGAGCACCTTTCCCCCTAGCCTTACTTCCAACTTGGGATTACTATGAGGATATTACGTTAGATTGCTAGTGCCTCTGCTTCTCCCTCATCCGCCCGATCGGTGGTTTTGTTCTGTGTTTGAGAATGGGGCTGCGCTCCCACCGGGAACTTGCACGTGTTTATTGGGTACACTGCCTTGCTTGTGTTATTTATTTTAGGTTGTTCTAAAAAAGGAACCTTTGTCTTTTCCTGCACCAGAGCTATGGACACTTCCATGTGTTGTCCTTACTTGGCTGCCGAACCTCTGGGATGTCGGCTGAATAGCTGTGTTCCAGACTGATATAAATAAAGGTTTTTATAAAAAAAAAAAAAAAAAAAAGAAATAACCTTGAAGGAGTGTATAAGTGGAATGTTTAATAAGGCAAATGCTACTTACCAGTATGCATCTGTTCTTGGCATGTAGAGCTGCAGATCTACACACTGTGCATAGATCGCCATCTGGTGTTGGGCCCAGATGTTTGCAGTTGTTTTTCTTCTTGGAAAGGGTTTCGAAGTAACGAAGTATGCGACTCCTCCTATGGATCGTATTGCGCATGGGCTTCGGCTCCATCCTCAGATTGTTTTTCGCCAGCACGGAAATGATGGAGCGTAGTAAGAAAAAGGTGAGATGCCCATGTGTGTTGTATCTAAATAAGAGAAACTGAAACAGATAAAGGTAGCCGGGGAGGTGGGTGGGCGTGTGTAGATCTGCAGCTCTACATGCCAAGAACAGATGCATACTGGTAAGTAGCATTTGCCGTTCAAGGCATATGAGCTGCAGATTACACACTGTGCATAGATTATATAGCAGTACCCATCCTTAGCGGCGACCACCAGTATCTGTTGCAGTGGTTTGAAACAATGTCTTGAGTACAGCCTGGCCCACACTAGCTTGTTGCTTAGTTTGCACATCTACACAATAGTGTTTAGTGAAAGTGTGCGGTGTTGACCATGTAGCTGCTTTGCAGATATCTATGGGGATGTTCCCTAAGAATGCCATGGAAGCCCCTATCTTACGTGTAGAGTGGGCTTTAGGGGGAACGGATAGCGTTCGTTTTGCTTTGTGGTAGAAAATCCGAATGCATTTGACAATCCACCTAGCTATCCCAGATTTGGAGATGGGGTTGCCTTTATGTGGCGGTGAGCAGGAAACAAACAGTTGTTTGGTTTTACGAAAGGGTTGTGTTCTCTCGATGTAGTAGAGTAAGGCTCGTTTTACATCTATTTTGTGGAGAGCTCTTTCTGCAACGGTCTGTGGTTGCAAGAAGAATATGGGTAGTTCCACAGATTGGTTTAGGTGAAAGGGAGAAATGACTTTAGGGAGGAATTTTGGATTAGTACGTAGAACAACCTTATTATGGTGCATTTGCAGAAAAGGTTCTTGAATAGTGAGTGCTTGTATCTCACTGACTCTTCTGAGGGAAGTGATGGTTACTAGAAAAGCAGTTTTCCATGTTAGGAATTGAAGTTCACATTTGTGTAGAGGTTCAAAGGGAGGCCCCATTAGCCTGGTGAGAACGATGTTTAGGTTCCACACAGGTGAGGGTGGCACTCTGGGGGGAATTATTCTTTTGAGGCCTTCCATGAAGGCTTTTATGGCAGGTACTTTAAAGAGTGATAGGTGCTGCCTGTTTTATAGGTAGGCTGCTATGGCTGCAAGGTGCAGTCGAATAGACGTGTAGGCTAGATTGCATCTCTGTAAGTGTAGTAAATAGCATATGATGTGTTGAATTGACACATCTAAGGGATTGAAGTTATTGCTGTGGCAATAGACTACAAATCGTTTTCACTTGGCTGCGTAGCAAGCTCTAGTGTTAGGACGTCTAGCTTCTCTAATGACGTTCATACAGTCTGAGGGGGAGATTTAGGTAACCTAATTCTAGGATTTCAGGAGTCAGATCGCAAGGTTGAGCTGAGCTGTGTCCGGGTGTCTGATCTCTCCATGGTTCTGGGTTAAGAGGTGTGGAAAGAGGTGTAGCTTTTGGTGCGGTACTACTGATAGTTCCAGCAGTGTGGTGTACCACGGTTGTCTGGCCCAAGTTGGAGCTACTAGGATTAGTGTGAGGGAATGTTGTTGTAGTTTGCGCACCACTAATGGAATGAGTGGGAGAGGCGGAAAGGCGTACGCAAATCTGCCTGACCAGTTCATCCATATCGCATTGCCTTTGGACAATGGGTGTGGATACCTGGCGGCGAAGCTTGGGCATTTGGCGTTTTCTGGGGTGGCGAAGAGGTCTATCTGTGGATGCCCCCACATTTGAAAGTACGGGTGAAGAACTTGTGGATGGAGTTCCTGGGACATGTTGGGCTAGGAGAAAGATTTTTCGGGGTATGGCCCATCTCCATATGCTCTGTGCTAGCTGAGAGAGCTGCGGAGAGTGTGTGCCTCCTTGCTTTTGTATATAGTACATGGCTGTCATGTTGTCTGTGCGGACTAGGACAGCCTTGCCTGAGATTAGTGTTTGAAAAGATTTTAGGGCTAAAAATATGGCTAGTAACTCCAGATGGTTGATGTGGAGTAACTTTTGTTGAGGTGTCCACCTGCCCTGCATGGTGTGATGTAGTAGGTGAGCTCCCCAGCCAGAGAGCGATGCGTCCGCTGTTAGTACTATCTGATGAACCGGGTCCAGGAACGGTCGCCCTTTGGAAAGGTTTTTGGTGGTCCACCACTGCAGAGAGCGATGGGTACAACAGTCTACCAACACCAGATCTGTCAGTTGACCCTGGGCCTGGTTCCATTGGCGAGCTAAGCACTCTTGGAGAGGACGCATCTGGAGTCTTGCGTGAGGTACTAGTAATATGCAAGAAGCCATCATCCCTATTAGTTGCATGAACACTCGAGCTGGGAGTGTTGTAGCAGAAATTTGGCATGTAGAGCCTGAATGCTTGTTATCCTGGCAGGACTGGGGTAGGCTAGCGCTCTTGAGATGTCTATGGTGGCACCGAGGTATTGTTTTACGTGGGATGGTTGTAGATGGGACTTTGGGTGGTTTACTGTGAAGCCCAGTTCGTGAAGTAGCTGGATAGTGGCGTGCGTGCGTAGCACACACTGGTTGTATGAGCTGGCTTTTATTAGCCTGTCATCTAGGGAAGACATGGATGTGTTGTCTTCGCAGGTGTGCGGCCACTACTGCTAGGCACTTGGTAAATACTCGTGGTGCTGTGGTGACTCCGAATGGGAGCACTTTGATTTGATAATGTTGGCCGTCCACCACAAATCTGAGGAACTTCCTGTGAGCGTTGTGAACAGGAATGTGGAAATAGGCGTCTTTGAGGTCTAAAGTGGCCAGGAAATCGTTTTGGGAGAGCAGGGGAAGTACCTACTGGAGTGTGACTATGTGAAAATGGTCTGGATATATTGGTTCAGGGGCCTGAGGTCTAAGATGGGCCTTGGCGTGTCGTCTTTTTGGTATGAGAAAATATAGGGAGTAAACCCCTATATTGTGTTGGTTGATAGGAACTAGTTCTATTGCCCCCTTTTGTAGGAGGGAGATTACCTCCTGCTTTAGTAGTGTTAAATGCTCCTGTGACATTGGGCAATGTTTGGGTGGAATGTTTGGGGGGGGTAGATGTTAGTTCGAGGCAATATCCTGACCGAATTATTTGTGTTACCCATTTGTCTGAGGTGATGGTAGTCCAGACAGACAGGAAATTGTGGAGTCTGCCCCCGACTGGAGTGGGATGGTCTAGGGGGAGTGGAGAGAAGTCATTGGGTAGGGTTGGAGGCAGAGCGGGAGGTGTTTGTCTTGCCTCTGCCTATATTATTGTTGCCTCTGTATCCGCCTCTTTGGTCCCATAGATTTTGCCGTATCTGTGTCTTTCTTCATTTTTTCCAGGGCTTCATCTACTTTTGGGCCGAACAGATGTTCCTGGTCAAAAGGGTGGTTCAGGATGGAAGCTTGCACCTCTGGTTTGAAACCTGAAATCCTTAGCCAGGCATGGCGATGGAGGAGGATGCTGGTGTTAATTGCCCTAGAGGCGGTGTCCGCTGCATCTAGGGCACAGCGAATGGAGGTATTGGTGATGGTTTTGCCCTCCTGAATTAGTTCATTGGCTCTATTTTTATATTTGTCAGGGAGGTGTTGCATTATGGCTTCTAGTTCGTCATAATGGGCCCTGTATCTTGCCAGAAGCGCTTGTGTATTTGCGATGTGCCATATGTTGGCAGCCTGGGATGCAGTGCGCTTGCCCGATGCGTCCAAGAATTTTGACTCTTTGTCAGGTGGTGGTGCTTTGCCTGATGCTTGGGAGCTTGCTCGCTTTCGTGCTGTAGACACTACTAGGGAATCTAGTGGTGCTGGCCCTCTGATGTAGGCGGGATCTGTAGGGGCGGCCTTATATTTTTTGTCTATGCGGGGGTTGATGATCCTGGCTCTGGCTGGATCTTTAAAGACCTCCAGCGCGTGCTTGATAACTCCTTTGAGCATGGGCAGGATGGAGGTGGCCCTGTGTGTCGTGTCAAAAGTATCAAGGAGAAAGTCCTCCTCCACGAGGTCGGTATGGAGATCCACAGCGTGGTAGTGTGAAGCCCTCTGGAGTAGGTGGTTGAACCCCAATGAATCTTCTGGTGGGGATGGTCTCGAAGGGTAGAGATCATCCTGCGGGACGTTAGGAATGTCAGGAATGTTATAGTCATCCCATGGGTCTGGGGAGCCTGTGGGAGTGGGGTCCCCTGTAGGTTGGTCATGGGGCTCGTCCCCTATGTCATCATAGACATCATCGTCATCATCCGGAGAGGGTGTGGGGGAATGATGAGGTGGGGGGGGAGAAGGTGGGGGGGGAGAAGGAGGGGGTGGAGGAGGGGGGGGATGGAGTGGGAGGTGGGGGGAGGTGGAGGGGGAGGTGGGGGGAGGTGGAGGGGGTGGAGGAGGGGGGGAAGGTGGAGGGGGTGGAGGAGGGTGAAGGTATTCTTAGAGGGGAAGTAGCACAGTCTTTCCTCTTTGGAGGTGGAGCTGGGGCAGGCTTGTCCAGCTGTCTCTTTTTGATGCGGAGCATCAAAAGTCCAGTCTTGGGATCTTTGACCAGTGTTTTTTGCAATGGATCAGGCTTAAAAAGTTCTTCTGAGAGTGGCCTGTCCGTCGGCGCCGAAGGCATCGGGGCCGTAGGTTTTTTGGTTTTAGAGTCTGCAGTAGTGCGCTGTTTTGCACTATGCGGTTTCGAAAGGGCTGGTTGGTTACTCTGCTCCGAGATGGTTTTCGGCTTCAAGATATGGGTGTCGGTGGCCTTGTGTTTTTTGCTCGGTTCCGGGGACGGTGTCGGTACCGAGGAGCTTGAACTGGTTTTCGGCACCGAGTGCTTCGGTAAGGAGCTCGGTGCCGAGGAGGAGGCCATTTTCTTTTTCGGCGTCGGTGCGGAGGAGTGTTTCTCGGTACCGACGGTGGGCTGGCTTAATAAGCTTCTTTACCGGTCCCGAAGGTACGGTGTGGGAAGCAGTGTTCTTGGTCGTGCCTAGGCTCAGAGGCGAAGGGGGGGGGGGAAGGAGGGGGGGATTTCGGTACTCACGACCTTCTGTGCCGGAGTGATGTCCTCCACACCTGAATCGTCGGCTTCGGAGGCGCTGACAAGGCCCTCGTCGGTGTGTTGTCATTCCGGAGCATCGACACCTTCTCCGAAGATGTCGTCTGGGATCGCCGTCGACGAGTGTGCCATAGTTCTTCGTGCCCTTCGGTCTCGAATGGTTTTATTGGACCGGAAGGATTTGCACATTTGACAGTCTCGAGCCTCGTGTTCATACTTGGTTGCATACTTCGTGAAGATCGGTGTGGGGGAATTTGGACCCACATCGAGGGCACTTCTTGAAGGGGGTCCTTTCCATTAGCCAGGACCTGAGCTTGGGTAGGCCCAAAGGCCATCGGCGATTGTAATCGAAGGTCTTGATCGATGAGAGCCGCGTCGAGTGAGGGGATTGCGATCGAAAACAATACCGTGAAAAGGGGTGAGGATTGCGCGTCAATTGGAGAACTGGAAACTGTTCGGAACCGGAGCACGAAGATCACAACCGAGCCCGATGGCAGAAAAAAAACAATCTGAGGATGGAGTCGAAGCCCATGCGCAATACGATCCAAAGGAGGAGTCACATACCTTGTGACTTCCAAAGACTTTCCAAGAGAAAAAACAACTGCAAACATCCGGGCCCAACACCAGATGGCGATCTATGCACAGTGTGTAATCTGCAGCTCATATGCCTCGAACAGAGACATTTAGATTTTGTTTTCGTGTTCAAAGACAGAGGTAAAGAGTCATGCAAGACCCTGGCAGCACTCAGCATTTTGAACAGTTACAGCACCAAGCCTGGGATTGCACACCACCTGGTGAGCTCACAAATTCAAAACATTTTCAAAGCGATTGCTATCTGTGTGCCATCTAGAGCATAGTAACTTAGGCTGTGGCTGGGCTGCTCCAAATAACAATGACCTACGATTTAAAGAAAAGCAGCACAAATAGAAGGTCTCTAAGGGATAGCAGCAGGACTTTCAGAATGCGGTCTTGGAATAGCACCTAACCAAGAACGGTCTCAAAGATTGCATATTCACAAATTCATCCACCTATACATTCGTCTCAGTGGCTTAAGCACCCACTTTAGAAATCTGTCTGTAACCTACATGTCACTCATGCCATACCTGTATATGTTATGTGAGAGAGGGAAGCTAAATTATTACTGCCAAACTGTCCCGGATCTGTGAGGAAATAAAGCTTGCGCTGCTGTTGCCTGATTTGTACATGGTCTGTGATGGGAAAGCTTGGTGCTGATGCTATCCTCATGGTACCTGTCCTCTGAAGTTAGAAAGCTTGCATTTTTTCTGCCCAAGGTGCACCTGGTGTATGAAGAGTGGTATTTCCAATCCTACTGCTCTATTTTATAAAAACAGAAAGAATATTTTGAATGCACTTGCAGACCATGTCCAGACCAGTCAGAAGCTTCTGTTGGACCCAGGGCAAACACACTAGTTGCATAGCCCTAACCCGTAGAACTAGGTTTACCAGATTGTCTGAACTGAGCGACTCTGGGCAATTACTACTCTTTCCTCTGCCTCTTTTTCCTTGCTCTTCTCATTTGAGAGCACCTTGAAATAATTTGGGTCAGGATGTGCACTGTACCAAAACCTCGCTCATATATGGTATAATAGATAATAATGTTATCAACAATAAAGACCTTGTATTAGTGGCACTAGACAACTGACTTGCATCTTGGGTCATCCTAGCTTCGCTTCCAGCATCAGGATATTTCTCCCCAAAGCATCTGTGTGCCTAACAAATTTTAATTAACTAAAAAAATTGTCATTGGAGCAGAATGGGGAAAGAATGTGATACCCATTCACGATCAGAAATGCATGTCTAATTAGGAAACCTGGTTTCAATCCAGGCTTCCAAACTTGACAAAACACTGTGACCAATGCCTCTTGAGCTATTAATAGAACTGTCATGGTGGAAAGGGTGTGGTTCACGAATTCTAATAAAGGCCACTCAGTGCAGTCATATAATCTAAGGTGCTGAAGTGAAACAATCCAAAATGCACTTTATGTAAAAGTTCACACCTTGGCTATAAACAAAGTGGCAGAAAATGACACTTGCTGCAGGTTAGGCGGTCTAGGATGAGCTAAGAGCGGCTCTCGATGGCCTCCACTGCACTGATTTTCCAGTCAGGATGCAACACAGCTGGGGCTGCTCAGAATTATGGGACCCGGACATCACAGCCTCGCTAGTGGTACAGGTAGCGAGACAGGAGATGCTTTGGTGGTGGTCATTTTGTTAACAGCCTCAAGGCTTATGCAGCTGTGAGTGTTTCATAGAGCAAGCTACAATTACAGTGCTTCACCCTGTAAAACATGCTGGACATTCAGACAGCCTCGCCATTAGCACATTGTGACTAATCCCAAAGGGGAAATATTCGACCACTGAAACATGTTGATGGAAAAGAGATGCAGGGTCCGTTCCTCGCTCGTCCTGTTTATAGGTCTCGCCTACACAGCGCGCATGTGCATCATAGGAGGGCCTTTAGCAGTCGTTCTTCACTTTTTCAAGCACTGCACTCGTGCTTGTGGCGGCATCCACCTTGCGGGAGCGCGCAGCAGCGCGCCTTAAGCACGAGTGCAGTGCTTGAAAAAGTGAAGACTGCCGCATGCATGCGCACGCACGCACCACTCCCGGGCTTGATAAGATAAGAGTTTAACGTGTTTTCTCAGCTTACCCGATGTGCGGTCTCTAGATCTTAATTGAATTTCTTTAAAATGAAATCGATAAATATAAATTAGCAATGACGAGCACAAGCACGAGTGCTTTAAAACAGCTGCTGCTTGTGCTCTTTTAAAAGATGGGAAATTACAGGTTTTCAGAACATGCGGATTAAAGTCTTCACTATAATAGTTTCTTTTATTTGTTCTGCATGTATTAATTTGCCTATAATAATGTAGTATCTTCAGAGCATTAGGAATACAAATTGTTAAACTCTGCAAACATGTACGGGTTTTATATTTGAACCATTGTCACAATGAAAGTTGAGCTTTAGAGTACTCAGCCTAACTGCAAATGCCTTGCATTAATAGCAGACACCGAGGCTCCTTCCCTCACCCACCGAGGCTCCTTCCCTCGCCCTCACTCACCGAGGCTCCTTCCCTCGCCCTCACTCACCGAGGCTCCTTCCCTCGCCCTCACTCACCGAGGCTCCTTCCCTCGCCCTCACTCACCGACGCTCCTTCCGACGCCCTCACTCACCGACGCTCCTTCCCTCGCCCTCACTCACCGACGCTCCTTCCGACGCCCTCACTCACCGAGGCTCCTTTCCTCGCCCTCACTCAACCGACGCTCCTTCCGACGCCCTCACTCACCGACTCTCTCTCACTCACCGACTCTCTCTCACTCACCGACTCTCTCTCACTCACCGACTCTCTCTCACTCACCGACTCTCTCTCACTCACCGACTCTCTCTCACTCACCGACTCTCTCTCACTCACCGACTCTCTCTCACTCACCGACTCTCTCTCACTCACCGACTCTCTCTCACTCACCGACTCTCTCTCACTCACCGACTCTCTCTCACTCACCGACTCTCTCTCACTCACCGACCTTCACCCTCCAGTTATTTATGCCCTTCCATAACAAAACAAGCATTGGCATAGCCAATAGGTCTCGCCATTGGGACCTTATAAGTGTTTAGCCATGCAACAGTTAATGCAGTTGTACCAATGATATTGTGCTGCATAACTAAATACTTATAAGGTCCCAAAGGCGAGACCAATTGGCTATGCCAATGCTTGTTAATTTTGGGGTTAGGAGACACCCGTAAAAAACACTTTAGCTCACCCACATACAATTTTAATGCAAGTCTAACAGTGTAATAAAGGGTGAACATAAATGTTGACATAACCACAAACAAACTAAGGAACCCATAGGTAGGAGACTGTACAAACAGTAAACAGTAGTACTAGTGAATGCTTCACAGTGCAAGATATGGAGCCCACTTATTAAGAGTACCACACTAGGCAGGTGAGTGTTTATGAGCCTATTCTAGGGGTACATGAATGTATGGCAATTCCATAATAGGTTAGGCTTTCTCTTCCAGATGCTTTGTTTTACTTGTATGTTTAGGGAAATCGTGCAAATATTGTTTTCATGCCTCTCACTCACTCTTTAGTGCATTAGCTACCTGTGTTGTACCTGTCCTGTATGTGTGAGAGAATAGAGTTATGTTCCTACTACCACTGCCACATTTCCTCAACTAAATATTTGTGTTAAAGAAGGTTATGTTGTGCTATCCATATTGTACCATTCATAGTGATGGGAAACTACACAAAAAACATAATAATGCCAATGCTTGTTTAAGGTATGATGAGAGAGAGTGAACCTCACAAAATATATGAGCAGAGTTCGCACTTGAATTTATGTGTGTAACAATAATAGTTAAAAACATTTTTACTCTACTTAGTAAAATGTTAAAACATAGCTTACAAGTGGCCAATTGTGGAAATGTAGCGAACAGCACTTTGTATGCAGGGGTTTAGAGTAGGCCGGGGTGGAGTTCCACTACCCGGAACTCTGCGAAATGACAACATCTCAGCGGAGTTCCACAAGCGGCAGAGTGCAGCGCAAACTGTCATTCATGCTAATCTTCCTGCCACTCGGGTAGAAATTCGACCAGAGCGGCAGCTCATGCTCACAACTTACCTTTGGCGAGTGGGGAAAAAAACTCGGCTGCGCTACACAGAGGGAAGTTTTCTGCACTCCGCGGAGCACGGAGTGCAGAAAACTGAGCAAAAGGAGTAGACTCCATCACCCAGGCCTAGTTTAGAGGCCATGATGAAACTGTGTAACGCAAAACTACAAGCCTCACAATGCAACATGCAGTTGGTTGAAGAAAACAAAAATTAAACAATATCCTCTGCCCAACTACGAAAGTGCAGGATTGTGAAATGCAAAAAAATATAGAAATCATTAAACTTTAGTTTGTGTGCGTCTTGCTTTTTTCTGGTAGGCCAGGTAGGGTTAAACAGTGCAGTGGGTGACAGGACAGAGAAGCCTTTCACATGCAATCCCAAGCATCTCGCTGTTAATTGGTTAACATTAACACTCCTTAGAAAACCTGCAATGGACGTCATTTACCAGAACAATTTGTGCAGCAACAGATAGATGTATCTAAAGACACCCAAAAATGAAGAATAATGTTCTGTCACTGCTAATCCCGAACATGTTCTTGGCCTCGAACAAGATGATATTTAGTTGTCGGGCTTACACCAGTACTGTGAAGTTCCCTGCTTGGAAAAGTGCCGCACAGGCTGTAGGTGCTGGCCCGCGAGGTGCTCCCTTCCATCAACCACCCTCTCCCTCCCACTTCAAATGCTGGTACCGGTGTCCTGGGGTGTTTTCATGCCTGTTAATGGACAAAAGCTGTTAAAAAGCTTCCACAGACGAGCTGGAAATACACTCTTTGCAGTGGTTTCCAGCTTGTTTACCTGCCATTGTGAGATATCAACCCTTCACTAGGTGACTGTGTGAAGGTAGCCGCTATTGCGTGACACCGGTTGAGTTGGCAGGTCTGAGTGTGGGCACAGATTATATTCATGGTCACTTGATTGGTGTTACAGACTTTACTTACCTCTACTTTGCCGTGAGGGAAACGGCTTGCCAACTGCTCTCCACGCCGTGAGGGGAACGGCCATCGCTTTTCACTTGCTGCCCTAGCGACGCCGCGGAGAAGGAGACTACAAATCCCATGATCCCCTGCTGGCGCAGCTCTGTGACGCCAGCAACAGCGCAGAGTAAACTCGGATAAAAGCGACCCCGCCCCACGCAACACGGGACGCGCGCGGGCGGCGCCCGGGCGAAGGGCGGGCCCATCCTTGCCTGTCTGTGACCGACAGAGGCCGGACAGGGCCACCTCTCTGACATTCAGGATTTCATAAACTAAAAGAAAAAGAATAATAAAACTCTATTTATCATGGCAAAAAGGAAGACTAGTAAACCATCTATCTATAGACCATGTACCTCGCTAGATTCATATTTGGTTAAAGCAGTGAATGTCTTATCAGAGGAGATAGACCGCACGGAGAGGCGGCTATCTATGGGTCATAGCCAACTGGGTGTCGCACAGGGGGATGAGGTAATGGCATCTGCTAATCCACCGAGCGAGCCTCGCTCAGTTGATTTAATGATCGATCCGCAGATATCCGAGGTGACACATACGGCCACTGCCAATGAGGGAGACATCATCGAAGATTGTACTCGGATATCCATGTCTCCCACATTGTTTACTCCAGCGTGCCCATTGCCCATGAAAAATACTAGGGAATGTGGCAGAAAAAGCACCTTTAGGACAGGGAAATCCTAAACCTAACCTTAGGCCAAAAAAAGATAAAAAGGATAATTCTATAGGAAAACAAGGCCTACCAGGTGAAAAGTCGGCTAAAACAGTCCCTTTACAACATGATTTAACCCTAGCAGTTATAACCGATAAAGTTATAGAATTATTTAGGCCACTCTATGAAAAATTGGATTCCCTCATTAGAGAAGTTAATAAGATAAGTGGTTCCATTACAAAAGTTAATGAAAGACTAACTAACGAGAGTAGTAGGACGCAAATGTTAGAGGTCAATCCAGCACTTATTAACAACTGTCCTGTCAGAGAACTCCGTATTAATCCAAAGGATAGGCCCCCCATCATAAATGAGGCAAATAGGGTAAACTCAAAAGTCTCTAAAGCCCCGTTAACGAGTAGAATAACTGATAACCACAGTTCAGCCTCACCCACGAGAGATAATGAAGAAGTAAAATTATGTAACTCCAACATACCGGGCCTCGTAAAATTGGGAGAGTTAAGAACTGCGACCCCTAGGGACGGAAGATCCTGTGTGTCTGTAAACCTACCGCCTGAGTGTAGTGCCTATGTCGCTGTCCTTACTAATGTACCCAAACTCCCAGTAGGACAGACAGAAGATCACGGCTCTCTCTTGAACAAAGTGGTGTTCTGGTTGACTAAAAATTGTGGATATCCAACAGCCGGAGTAAACCAGATCCTGACTACACGCAGAGTGAGCTGGGTCGGCCCATTACAAAAATGCTTTGAAGGTGATTGCATTATTATTATTAACTTTCGATCCCCAAGTTGGGTTAGTAAAACTCTCAATAATGCACCCCCTTCTTCCTGTAGGGAATATAATATCACTCTTTTTCCCTTAGGGTATTTTTAGACACTTAATGCTAATACAGGAAACTGACAGCCGTCCCAGAAATAGATCCCTCTTAGCCCCTCCGAGCTCTTGCTCCCTATTCCACCCTGCCATTTCATTGGCTAATAGATTTCAGGCCCTGAGTGACCTCAACACTAATGATTGACGTAAGGGACATCCACAGATATGTATGTGCCGAACCTGTATGGGGAATGGAGAAGTGTGGCTCACTGGTTAGAGTAGGCAGACCTGGAAGCAGAGGTCAGCCCGGGACCAGGGTTCAATTCCTGGCTTGGCTGGGTCTTGAGTCCATAAATTGTCCATGGACTCGATAATTCTCGCTCCAGTGCATACTCGATTCATGGGTTCACACTCTGCGACTCTGGGCAATAGCTTGCTTAATCTCCACAATGGCCCCTCGCGGCGGGATGCCTGGCTTTCACCTTGTGGATGCCCTGCTGGCTTATCTCACAGGGGAATACCAGGACGGGTTCCCTAAGCAAGCGCTTAGAGACCGGTTGGTGATTTGCGCTATATAAATATCTGTACATTTACATGGAGGTCGAGGACATTACTAATTTGGGTAAGACGGAATCTTTTGGGATAAAGTCGGGTGGTGGGTATATTCCTAGTATAACTCTTATCTCCCAGCACTGACAACTATGTTTGTCCCCCTCTAATCTCATAATTCCTCAATGATAAAGTAGATAACGTACTCCAACCGGAAGTTACTGAGGCCGCCGAGCCTGTACCAGGTATTGGTCATTTAGTAACCTCCTGGAATATATCAGGTTTTAAGAGTAAGATTGGTACCCCGGCATGGTTAGATTTTATCTCAGCCCAACATGATATTGTATGTCTCCAAGAGACATGGTGCACGGAGCCAGTATATGTAGAGGGTTATACTACTCATTCGCTACCGGCCTTGCCATCAACTTCAGGTAGAGCCGGGGTATATCTAGTAGTAAGGGTGGTAAAGCGCCTGGTCCAGATGGGGTTCCGATTGATCTTTATAAGAACAACATGGATTTATGGTCACCCCTTTTAACTAAAGTTTTTAATGTTGCTTCTGAAACAGTATTCCCAACATCATGGGGACAGCCAATAATAATCCCAATTTATAAGAAGGGAGTAAAGACTGATGCCCGTAACTATCACCCAATCTCATTGTTGGACTCTTCTATAAAGATTTTGAGCAGGGTCTTGCTTTCAAGATTAGAAGATTGGGCTACAGAAAAGACTATCCTCTCACAAGCCCAATACGGGTTTAGGAAAGGATTGGGAACATTAGAGCAGTGTGTAAACCTAGATCTTTTGATCGGGAAGTATACACTGGCAAAGGAGGGCAACCTATACCTATGCTTTGCCGATCTGAGTAGCGCCTTTGATTTAGTCGATCATTCGATTTTATGGCCCCTCTTGCTAGAAATGGGTGCCCCAAAAGATATAGTCTACTTTCTAGCAAGATTATATGAAGTTGTAACTACTAAGGTGCGGTATGGATCTTCAGGCGAGTACACCTGCCCCTTTAAAGTCAAGAGAGGTATCCGCCAGGGGTGTGTGCTGGCTCCATTATTGTTTTCTTTATTTATTAATAATGTTGATGCCTCCCTGAAAACATTTGAAGCTGATGCACCAAGTGTTAGACCCGGCCCTCGTAACGTAGTCAGACCTGACCCCTGCACCTCACACCAGCCCCGAGCCCACGGCCTAGCCGATCCTTCCCACCAGAACACACACACCCGACCCGGACTTCCCCCGTCCGTGGCCTTCCTCCTTCGGCCATCCCGGGCCCGCGTGCCCACTTCATGCACCAAGATGGCCGCCCGGCCCCAGCGCGACCCTAGCCTATAGGCGCAACTCCGGCTGGAGGACATCTCGCTCCCCTTGGGATGAGAAAGGGAGGAGCAGTTTCCATCACACCTCTGCGCTTCCCTGGGAAGGTGGGTTTCGATCGACCCGCCGGCCTTCCCGAGGGCTGGCTCCACGCCTGCTGGGTGTCTGGGACTCCTCCCGACCCGGCCCTGAAAGGATCAAAGGACAATGGCAGGAAACCCCCAACAGGCGACCCCCAGGTGACAAGACACCTGCCTGCACAGACTCCGGACATCAAAGAGGAGTCGCCCTATAACAAGGGGTGCTCTGGGACTGTCCGGCAGATTCGCCTTGGAAACACCTGAGCCCTGCTGAGTGACTCGCGGCTCCCTGAAGATCGTAAGACCTCCGAACTTGTACTCGAGCCTGCTGAGTGACTTGCGGCTCCCACAGACTCTCTTGGTCCCGCCGGACCCCACGACGACAAGCGTATCCCCCAGCTCGAGGATTGTGAGCTGTGCGCCGGGTACGCTCCTGCATTTGATCCATATCCCCAAAGACTGTCCCGCTACCTCCTAACCCCTCTCCAAGACTTTGCGAGCCCGTGCTCTACTTGTATATATTTTGCCTTGCTGATCATAAAGATCCTACCACTTCGATCTGATAAAGATTTGCTCTTAAGAACTCCTCGTGTGGTGTCTCTCTGTCGTGTGGTGCCGAGTGTGCGATCCTAGATACAAGGTTCCTCCCCTGAGGAGTCTCCCGCCAGTGCCCGGCTACGATACCTCGAGGGTGGGTCTCAGGGCAGTCAGGGCCCCCTCCGGGCCCCTCTGAGGTCGCCTTCTAACATTGGTGGCAAGCGACGGGATTCGGGCCCATAATCTAGAGATCGTACCGTGAACGGCTGACGCACTACCGACAAAGATGGCAGAAGGAAACACCGTGGTTCTCGTAGAAAACGACGCCAGTACCGTGTTCCAGGTGGAACAACTGGAAGAGTACACTCAAAGAACTAAAGCAATTTTGTAAGGAACTCAGAATCGCTACCACTGGTCTCAACACCAAAAAAGATATGCAAAAGGCACTGAAAGCTTGGGTGGATTCTGGAGCCTCCCGCCCAGAAGGAGCTGGGGGGGGGGGGGGGGGAGTCCCACAACGAAGCTGGACCCTCCCAAGGAGAACGCAGCAGCAACCAGGTGCGAGGCTTCGTACCAGACGGGGGCCTATCCCCGGAGGAACTCGCAGACAGAGAAAAAAGTCGCCATCACAAGCTCGAATTAGCCAAACTCAAAATCGAGGGCGAGTTGAAATTAGCCGAGAAAAAGCTAGCAGTAGAACAGTTGCGAGTACAGGGAGAACTAGAAGAGAAGAAACTCCAACGAGAACACGAGGGAAGGAGACTTCAACTGGAACATGAACGCAGCTTGAAGGAAATAGAACTGAAAGCAAGAAGCGAAGAAGCGCGGCCCCCGGGGAACCGGGAGGCAGCCGCCCCGACGGAGCAGAAGGTCCACATCCCCAAGGATGTGGTCAAAGAATATTATGAAAATGATGACATTCAGCAGTGGTTCCGGGCCTACGAGGTCGCCATGACCTCCCATCGGGTCCCGCAGAAGGATTGGGGGGCGGGGTTATGGGGACGATTCCTGAGCGAAGGGAGAGACACCCTGCTCGACCTACCCACCTCCATGCAGACCTCCTATGAACACATGAAAACGGCCCTCCTCACAAGGTACGGCCTCACCCCGGAGATGTACCGCCAGCGGTTCCGGGACTGCAGGAAGATCCCGGGTACCACCTGGGTGGAATGTGAATTTCTTCAGCCGCGCCTTCGATGGGTGGATCAAGGGCAGCAAGGTAACCACCCTGGAAGAACTAACCGACCTTATGTTGTGGGAACACCTGGCTGCCAACTGCTTTGTGAAACTACGCCAGCATCTGCTCGACAGCAAGCTCACGGACCCGAGAAAGCTGGCTGTCTAGGCGGATCGCTGGACCAACACCCGGGTCTCCCGGGGCCCTGTAGGAAAGTACCCCCGAGCCAGTCAAGGACCACCCCGCCAGAGAGGGGGGGGAAACCAGGGAGGGCAGAGAGAGTCCCAGGCTAGTCCCCCAAAGTCCCAACCTCCACCTTTCCCGGCACCCCCACCAGCTGTATCCGGCCCCCCCCTGAGACGGGGGCACCGGGTAACCATCACTTGTTTCTGTTGCCAGAAGCCCGGGCTTTACGCCAACGACCCTGAATGCCCCATGGCCCCACGCACCACCCAGGCAGCACCCCCCGCTAGACAGATAGCCAATGTAGCCTTGGGGGAGGAGGTTGAGGAGGCCGAGGAGTGGGAACCCGCCGCTATGGCCCTAGTGTCCTTAGGGGATAGAGAGATGGTCCCTGGGAGCCTCCTGCCCTCTAACACAAAGAAATATGGGCAACTCGTAACGATCAATGGCCACCAAGTAGAAGCCCTCCGTGACACCGGGGCCAGCATCACCGGTGTCCTCAGCCATTTAGTCCACGAAGACCAGGTCCTCCCCAACGTATTTTGCCCCGTCATTTCAGCCGACAACACAGAAAGCCTATGTAAGGTAGCCCTGGTGCCCTTCGAGTGGGGAGGGGTGGTCGGTAAACTGAAGGTCGCAGTGAGAACCTCCCAGCCCGTCGACTGTCTCCTGGGGAACGACCTGGAAAGTTCCCCCTGGGGACAAGTTGAGCGCAAGACCCACCTAGGGATGCTGGGCCTCCCTGAGTGGGTGTGCGCCACCACTCGATCCATGGCGGCTCGACTGACCCCCCTGAGGGACGACGCCCCGACCCCTGAAGATGGGATAGCCCCGGCCGAGGGCCCCCACATTCCCCCACCAGAAGAGTCGATCGCCAGTGACGAACCCCCGCCTTCCGACTCCACCCCAGACGCCGAGTTAGGCGATCTGCCCGAATTAGCCCAGTGGCGCCACGAGGGGGGCCCCTCCCAAGAGGAGTTCTGCCGAGAGCAGGCTACCTGTCCCTCCCTGGTCGGGCCCCGGCAACAGGCAGAGGCCCAGGCCGCAGGCGACCAGACGGGGACGCACCGGGTGTATTGGGAGAATGACCTTTTGTACAGCGAACAGAAGTCGGTGGAGCTAGGGTCCGGCCGGGTGTTGGTGGTACCCCTACGCTTCCGAAACCTCCTCCTGGGCTTGGCCCACAACGTTCCCCTCGCAGGTCACTTGGGTCAGGACAAAACATACAGTCGCCTCGTGACTCACTTCTACTGGCCCAGATTGAAAGCGGATGTGGAAGCCCACTGCAAGTCCTGTCCCACGTGCCAGGCCAGTGGGAAGAGTGGAGGGAAGCGCAAGGCTCCCCTCCAACCCTTCCCTGTCGTCAGTACCCCTTTTGAGCGGGTCGGAATCGACATTGTAGGACCTCTGGACCCCCCAACTTCCCAGGGGCACCTGTTCATCCTCGTCCTGGTGGACCATGCCACCCGTTACCCTGAGGCCATCCCCCTGCGCACCGTCACGGCCCCCATGGTGGGCCGGGCGCTGATGGGGATCTTCTCCCGCATGGGTTTTCCCCGCGAGGTCGTGAGCGATCGCGGTACCAACTTTATCTCCCGATACATGAAGTCCTTATGGCAACAGTGCGGGGTGTCCTACAAGTTCACCACCCGTACCACCCCCAAGGAAACGGCCTGGTAGAGCGGTTTAACCGGACTCTGAAGGGGATGATCGCGGGCCTGGAAGAGCCCCTCCGGCGTAAGTGGGACCTCCTGCTCCCCTGCCTCCTATTCGCATACCGAGAAGTTCCCCAGAAATCCTTGGGTTTCAGCCCCTTTGAGTTACTCTACGAGCACCCCGTCAGGGGGCCCCTCAGCCTGGTCAAGGAAGAGTGGGAGGCGGCGCCCCGAGGCCCCCCCGAGACGTGTTCCGTTACGTCCTGACCCTCCGAAATCAGACTAGGAGGTTCCGGGAGATGGCAGAGGCCAACCTGGAGACGAGTCAGTAGGAGATGAAGCGCTGGTATGACCAGAACGCCGCGCTAGTCGAGTTTCAGCCGGGCCAGCTGGTGTGGGTCATGGCCCCCGTGAAACCCTGCGCTCTCCAGGATAAATGGACCGGGCCCTTCAAAGAAGTTGAGCGAAAGAGCCCGGTCACGTACTTGGTAGACGTCCAGTCACCCCGGGACCCCCTCCGGGTCCTCCACGTGAACCGCCTCAAGCCCCACTTTGTGCGGACGGAGCTGAGCCTCCTACTGGCCACTGACGACGGGTCCGAAGAAGAGTCAGATCCGCTCCCTGATCTTCTGTGCACCAAGGAGAAGGACGGCTCCGTAGAGGGAGTGAACCTCTCCCCGTCTCTCACTCCCCAGCAACGTGAGGATTGCCGCCAGCTCCTCGGGCAGTTTCCGGACCTTTTCTCCCTGGTCCCCAAGGTCACCGACTGGTGTGTCCATGATGTGGATACCGGGGACAGCCTGCCAGTGAGACACCGAGCCTACCGAGTCCCTGATCGGGTCCGGTCCTGTATCCAAGCCGAAGTCTCGAAAATGTTGACCCTAGGCGTGATAGAACCCTCAGACAGCCCCTGGGCCAGCCCCGTGGTCCTGGTCCCAAAAGCAGCTGCCCCCGGGGTCGCCCCGGAACTCCGCTTCTGCGTGGACTACCGGGGACTCAATGAAGTCACCCGAGCCGATGCCCACCCCATTCCCCGAGCCGACGAGCTCATTGACCGGCTCGGGGCTGCTCGGTTCCTTAGCACCTTCGATCTCACCTGCGGCTACTGGCAAATTGCGCTCACAGAGGGAGCCAAGGAGCGGTCCGCCTTCTCCACCCCGGATGGGCACTATCGCTTTCGCGTGATGCCCTTCGGGACGAAAAATGCCCCGGCCACCTTCCAGCGACTGGTAAATAGAGTCCTGGCCGGGCTGGAAAAATTCAGTGCTGCATATCTCGACGATATCGCAGTTTTTAGTTCCGAATGGAGTGAGCACCTCCAACACCTCCGGAGGGTGCTAACCGCCCTACGCCAGGCGGGCCTCACCGTGAAAGCCAGCAAATGCCAGATTGGGCAAGGTTCGGTAACCTACCTGGGGCACCAGGTCGGAAGCGGGCAGGTCGCCCCTCTGCAGCCCAAAATCGACGCCATCCTAGCCTGGGAACCCCCCACTACCCAAACAGAGGTCCGAGCCTTTCTGGGCCTCACGGGCTACTACCGGAGATTCATCCGGAATTACGGCAGCCTGGTCGGTCCCCTCACGGGACTCACGTCCAAGAAGCAGCCCAAGAAGGTACAGTGGTCCCCTGCCTGCCAAGAGGCGTTCAATGCCCTGAAAACAGCCATGTGTACGGCCCCCGTCCTCCAGGCCCCCGACTACTCCAAAGAGTTTGTGGTACAAACTGATGCCTCCGAGCATGGCATCGGGGCAGTCCTCTCCCAGGTAAATGACCAGGGTCTAGACCAGCCCGTGGCCTTCCTCAGCCGAAGGCTGCTGCCCCGGGAACAGAGATGGAGTACCATCGAGCGCGAGGCGTTCGCCGTAGTCTGGGCCCTCAAGAAACTACGCCCTTACCTGTTCGGCACCCATTTCAGGGTCCAAACCGACCATCGCCCCTTGCGATGGCTCATGCAGATGCGAGGAGAAAACCCCAAGCTTCTGCGGTGGTCAATCTCCCTCCAGGGGATGGATTTCACCGTGGAACATCGTCCTGGGACGGACCACGCCAACGCCGATGGCCTCTCCCGATTCTTCCGCCTCAGCGAAGAGAACCCCCAAGAAGATGGGTAGTTCTCTCCGGCTTTCAGCTGGGGGGGGGGGGGGGGGACGCGTGTTAGACCCGGCCCTCGTAACGTAGTCAGACCTGACCCCTGCACCTCACACCAGCCCCGAGCACATGGCCTAGCCGATCCTTCCCACCAGAACACACACACCCGACCCGGACTTCCCCCGTCCGTGGCCTTCCTCCTTCGGCCATCCCGGGCCCGCGTGCCCACTTCATGCACCAAGATGGCCGCTCGGCCCCAGCGCGACCCTAGCCTATAGGCGCCACTCCGGCTGGAGGACATCGCGCTCCCCTTGGGATGAGAAAGGGAGGAGCAGTTTCCATCACACCTCTGCGCTTCCCTGGGAAGGTGGGTTTCGATCGACCCGCCGGCCTCCCCGAGGGCTGGCTCCACGCCTGCTGGGTGTCTGGGACTCCTCCCGACCCGGCCCTGAAAGGATCAAAGGACAATGGCAGGAAACCCCCAACAGGCGACCCCCAGGTGACAAGACCCCTGCCTGCACAGACTCCGGACATCAAAGAGGAGTCGCCCTATAACAAGGGGTGCTCTGGGACTGTCCGGCAGATTCGCCTTGGAAACACCTGAGCCCTGCTGAGTGACTCGCGGCTCCCTGAAGATCGAAAGACCTCCGACTTTGTGCTTGAGCCCTGCTGAGTGACTCGCGGCTCCCTGAAGATCGTAAGACCTCCGGACTTTGTGCTTGAGCCCTGCTGAGTGACTCGCGGCTCCCTGAAGATCGTAAGACCTCCGAACTTGTACTCGAGCCTGCTGAGTGACTCGCGGCTCCCACAGACTCTCTTGGTCCCGCCGGACCCCACGACGACAAGCGTATCCCCCAGCTCGAGGATTGTGAGCTGTGCGCTGGGTACGCTCCTGCATTTGATCCATATGCCCAAAGACTGTCCCGCTACCTCCTAATGCCTCTCCAAGACTTTGCGAGCCCGCGCTCTACTTGTATATATTTTGCCTTGCTGATCATAAAGATCCTACCACTTCGATCTGATAAAGATTTGCTCTTAAGAACTCCTCGTGTGGTGTCTCTCTGTCGTGTGGTGCCGAGTGTGCGATCCTAGATACGAGGTTCCTCCCCTGAGGAGTCTCCCGCCAGTGCCCGGCTACGATACCTCGAGGGTGGGTCTCAGGGCAGTCAGGGCCCCCTCCGGGCCCCTCTGAGGTCGCCTTCTAACACCAAGCATTGAAGGAAACCCTATCCCAATTCTTTTATACGCTGACGATGCGGTTCTATTATCCTGGACCCCTATTGGGCTCCAGCGTCTTATCGACAATTTTATTATATTTATTACTAAAAGAAAGCTTTTAAATTAATAAATCAAAAACTTTTGTTATGGTTTGCAGCAAGAACCCAATAACAGCTAGACGTTTTTATATAGAGGATTTAAAAGTATTAACTGTAAAATCATTTTGTTATCTGGGTATCACTTTAGCTGGAAATGGGTCATGGGCACAGGAACAGGAGAATGCCCTTTCTAAGATGGAGAGAAATATTAACGGCATTTTTAGATTTACTGCTAAATTGGGCCGCCGCCGTATAAAAGATATGATGGCAATTTATGAAGCAAGATGTGTTTCTGCTGCCCTCCACGGTGCTGGCGTTTGGGGACACACTCAAGCAATTTCTCTTTTACAAGCAGAAAATGCCTTTTTAAAACGCTTGCTGTGTACCCTCCCTTCCGCCTCTACGGAACTTATTCACCGGGAAGTGGGCATTGCCTGTATATCAGACACTGTTTCATTACGACCTCTCCTCCTATGGAAATCAATTTGGTCAAAGGAAGAGACTAGGTTCAGCCAATCTATTATACAGGACTGCGTTAAAATGGAAAATTGTTTAAAAATACCATGGCTTGAGTACATCTCGCACTGGTACAAAACTCTTTTCAATTATGATATACGGCTGGACCCCGGGTGTATAGCCTCGGTTTCTAAAAATGAGATAAAAATCAACCTTCCGTACACAGCAATTGAAGGCCCGTTTTAGTGTACTCGATAAACAAACTACCTTTATGCTCTACCAACAGCTGGAAGTTAAAGAGGGTTTCCAATCTGATCTGTCAGTTGTGACCAGAGCATCACACCAATATGTGCTGACACGTTTAAGATTGGGTACATTACATCACCTTGTCAATTTTCCAGTCATGAAACAGAGTACTGCCCAACGTTGCCCATGTGATGGTACATCTCACCAAAGCTGCTGCCATTTTTTATTCATTTGTAATTTTTACTTAAATTTTAGAAAGTTTTATCTAAAACCTTTTTTCTTATTTTATAATATCAGGTTGGTTAAAGATGCCATGAAGTTGCTTTTTAAATTAGAAAATCCAGGATTGTGTTTTCATTTAGCTACTTTTATCCTGAAATCCATCGGTATTAGGAAATCTATGTCCACTTATTTTTGATACGGAGTCTATTTGGATTTCTTATGTACTGTATTATTGCATTTGCACTTTTGTCCCTGCCTAGTTACATCTCCCATAAAACCTATTTTTAATAGGCAATTTGCACTTACTGTTTGTTTGCCAGTAAATAAGGATACTCATTTGTACTGTATTAATGCATTTGCACTTTACGTATTAAGACTATTCTATGCCTATGAATTCCTATGTATTTATATCAAGGATAGCTTCGCTTTTATATGTTGTCCGTTATTATGTCTGTGCTTATATGGCTGATTTATATCAACCGAATAAAAGTCTTTTGAATTGATTGGTGTTACAAAATTTGCCACTTTCTCTGATTCTAGGATGTTTTGAGTAATGTAATCAATGATGTCAATTAACAGTTCATGCGTTAAGTAATATGGAAGGTCAGAAGCAGTACATGGCAGGGGTGCAAGTTATAATTAGATAACTAAACTATAACTGGTGCACTTCAGTGGTTTTATGTTTAACATTCTAGCTCTTATCTAATTTTAACACCCAACTATAACATCACTTTAACCTTTGCTTTTTTAGTGAAATTCAGTTGGTTTTCAAGCAAGCGAAGATCTTATTGCCTTACCAAAAAAGAAATCATCTACCATGGCTACTCAATGCAAAGTTCAGCACATCATTGATATGATTCAGGGTACACATCAAAAATTGAGTATGCTTAGAAAGCAAAGAGAATAATAACGTAAGTAAAAGTATAGTGAAATTAAGTTAAAAAATGTAGCACTACCTAGCTTGATTCCAGTTAAAGGGAAAAAGAAGAAAGTAGGGCCAAAAAGGTTGCCTTAAAGAATTTAGGACTATTATTTGGTGATAATTTGAATAAGGAACCCAATACTTACAGTTTAGGTAACAGCCCAAAGGACTTGCCCACTGAGAGTAAGGGAGTTGAGAAGCGATCAAGCTCTGTTTCAGGTGAAACCGGGTTGAAAGTTAACCAAATAGAAGGGTTCCACAGCACAAGGCCTCCATGTATAAAAACAATGTGAAAGTGTGATAAATTTATGCGGCCTGACAAAATGCCAGCATACACGAGGAAGCACACCAGAACTAACCTTAACAGGAGCCCGTCTGCTACTTGTTCACAAGCTACAGGCTGTAGGAGAGAGAGTACATTGCCTGGAAGTCAACATGGTAGAAGAGCCAAGCATTGGGACGAGGTCAACAAGATGGCCGACTAGCAGCTTTTCCTGCTGGCTCCGCCAGATTGTTCCAGAATCCTGCCATAATCCTGCGATGTTTTGCCATCCAACTGCCACACTCAATACCAAACTGCCAGGGTTGATAACAGAGTAGGCTGAAGGGGAAAACTGGCGTCCTTTTGGTCCATCCTAGAGCTGGTGGAATACCCGCACTATGGGACTTGCGGGTGCCCTCAAAATGGCAGAGTAAGGAAAGAGCACCAAGTTAGGGACGTTGGACAGCTGAACTGCAGTCAGCGATGCCGAAGAAACCCCACCATTGCCTGAGGCTGCGACATCGATATTCCAGCATGCCTCTCCCAGGTGAAGTGCGGGGCACTGAACGACTAGTGCTGACCTGAGACTGTGGCTTGCTGGGACGCCAATGGGGCCCGCTGCCAGGGAGGGGTGAGCCTGCCTGTCTGCAGTGGTGCGAAGGAGAGGTGGGGCACTCCGAAGTGGTAACTTCCCACGAGCCACAAACCCGGCAAAGGTGCTGCTGGAATCCGTGAGCCCCGGAAAGACACTGGTTGCCCTTCGCAAGGACTGGGGTAGGAGCCCTCATGATGCTGCCGACGGCCCCACGGACTGTCGACAGGTACCGGGACAAGGCACTCAAAGGAGACCGTGGCAGATGCTGGGAGTCAGGTGCAGTGGAGGGTGTGGAGGCCTCCCACAGTGGGGTGAGTGAGGTGAGCCCCCCCCAGCGGGTGCTGCAACACTGGGAGGCTGGCACCCCAGGGCGAGGGAGGACAGTAGCTGACCACGCAACACGGACTACAGCACCTACGTTCCCCAGGGGGGAGACTAAGGTGTAGAAGACCAAAACTTTGGGCTGCGGATTGTGAAAGCAGTGGATAGCCGAGGGGACAGGCCATTTCCCTTTCTCCCTCCTCTTCTCTCTTGAGGAAGTGTCCCTGCAGGTCGCCTACCCTAGGCGGAGGGGTGATTCCCCCAGCCACCTATCTAACACATGGGGCAGACATGTGACCTGTTTCATCTGCGGCAACCACCTCAGAGCATATCGCAGAGGCCTTGATCTCCTCCTTGAAGGGTGTATGGCACCGGCCACGAGGGCCTGAGTGGGGAGTTGCAAGAACGAGCTATGCTCGGCCCTGCATGCAGGCGGCAACTCGGACACCTTCAGTAATAAACGAGGCAGAGACCATCCTGTGCATGGGGACTATGGGACAACTGAGGGCCTATTAGAAACTGCGTATGGGGGGGACCAAAGGTGTGGAATCTGCTCAGAAACACTTACATCTGTGAAGCACTAAACGCGCCATCAAGTAGCACGACGGAGCCCGAGATCCTTGAACATTCCCAGGTAAGGGGAGCCGGACGCCTGTGGTTGGCAGTGGGGGCACTGCGCCACAAGAACATTGGCCGTGGTGATACGTCCCCTGACGCCCTCAGGGGGGTCCTGAACAGACGACACCCTTGTCTTGGCGCCCCACCCTCCACAACACCCCCAGGCGTCGGGGCACCCAGCTAACATTCCCCAAGATAAAGACCCCAAGCAGTCAAAACAAAGTAAAATGGATCAATATACTAAATTAATAGGTTACCAGGCTGGCGTGGAGGTGGCGGCCACTAGGCCCAACGACATGGCACTCCTGCAGGCCATACATGCTTCAGGGGAGACCCTAGAGGGAAAATAGGGGAGGTCAACTCTGAGGTTACCCTGCTCCGCCAGGATCTTCGTAATGTTTCCTAAAGGGTCACCCAGACAGAAAGTAGACAATCAGAAATATTACACAAAGAATATCAGGCATTAGCCCATCAGGAGGCCAAAACCTTGATCCTGGCCAGGGAACGTCGTCTGTATGAAGCAGGCAATACAGCAGGGAGATTATTGGATTGGCTGGGTAAGAAGGAAGCAGAGGCAAGATGGGTAGATGCCATAGAGGGACAGAAGGGCATCCCATACATAACAGGAAGGTTAGATTGTAAATTAGTTTTCCCGATATTATGCTGACTTCTACAAAGCCCGCCCACTGGCTGACACTTCCCAGATAAGGAATTATCTTGATGGGGTGCAGGTCCAGACCTTGACAGAGGTTGGCTACAAATCCATAGAGGAGGACGTGACCCTCTTGGAGGTGCTCGCAGCCATAGATACTTTAAAAATAGGGAAAACGCCTGGACCTAATGGCTTATTGCCAGAGCTCTAACACAAATGCCGAAATACTTAGCCCATACCTGCTCAAATTATTCACAGAGGCAAAGGAGGGTGGCACTCTCCCCGTATACCTTCATAGCGCCAATAAAGTGGTGATTTATAAGCATGGGAAACCCACAGCAAACTGTAGCTCCTATCGCCATTTTGGAAATAAAAATAAAAAACCTTAGGAATTCACTAAAAAAATAAAACTAAGCTTACAGGGACATTAAAGTTAGGAAACAACATTTAAAAAAGCCTCAGAAAGTCACTGGGAAAAAAAGGTTACAATGGTAGTTAGGCTCAGATGCCACTCATACAAAACCAGTGAAATTCAGCAGTTATAGTTAGCCCCTACAATGCTCTGCTTATGACCTCACATATTACATCACTCAAGACATGGTCAGTGACATCACTAATGACATCATCCACAGAAGCGTGCACACTCCCACTCACACCCCTATACAACCTCACACACTTTGCAAATACCCACACAGCCACTCACTCACCTATACAAACACACACACAACCACTTGTATACCCATTCACATATCCATACAAGCACTGACATCCCCTTTCACCAATACATCCATTCACAGACACTTACTAGATAGTAGTCACTCACACAGCCAGTCACTCACTCACACAGCCAGTCAGTCAGTCAGTCAGTCAGTCACACAGTCAGTCAGTCACTCACTCACACACCCAGTCAGTCAGTCAGTCAGTCACTCACACAGCCAGCCAGTCAGTCACTCACACAGCCAGCCAGTCACTCACACAGCCAGCCAGTCACTCACACAGCCAGCCAGTCAGTCACTCACAGCCAGTCAGTCACTCACACAGCCAGTCAGTCACTCACACAGCCACACACAGCCAGTCAGTCACAGTCACTCACTCACACAGCCAGTCACTCACTCACACAGCCACACACAGCAAGTCAGTCACACAGTCACACAGCCAGACACACACTCACACAGCCACTCACCCACTCCCCGTCACTCACCCACTCACACAGCCACTCACCCACTCCCCGTCACTCCCCCACTCACACAGCCACTCACCCACTCCCCGTCACTCACCCACTCCCCGTCACTCACCCACTCACACAGCCACTCACCCACTCCCCGTCACTCACCCACTCACACAGCCACTCACCCACTCACACAGCCACTCACCCACTCACACAGCCACTCACCCACTCACACAGCCACTCACCCACTCACACAGCCACTCACCCACTCACACAGCCACTCACCCACTCCCCATCACTCAGCCACTCACACAGCCACTCAGCCACTCACACAGCCACTCACCCTCCCCGTCACACACCCACTCACCGTCACACACCCACTCACCGTCACACACCCACTCCCCGTCACACACCCACTCCCCGTCACACACCCACTCCCCGTCACTCACCCACTCCCCGTCACTCACCCACTCCCCGTCACTCACCCACTCCCCGTCACTCACCCACTCCCCGTCACTCACCCACTCCCCGTCACTCACCCACTAACACAGCCAGTCACACACTCCCCGTCACTCACCCACTCCCCGTCACACACCCACTCCCCGTCACTCACCCACTCCCCGTCACTCACCCACTCACACAGCCAGTCACACACTAACACTCCCCGTCACTCACCCACTCCCCGTCACTCACCCACTCCCCGTCACACAGCCACTCCCCGTCACACAGCCACTCCCCGTCACACAGCCACTCCCCGTCACACAGCCACTCCCCGTCACACAGCCACTCCCCGTCACACAGCCACTCCCCGTCACACAGCCACTCCCCGTCACACAGCCACTCCCCGTCACACAGCCACTCCCCGTCACACAGCCACTCCCCGTCACACAGCCACTCCCCGTCACACAGCCACTCCCCGTCACACAGCCACTCCCCGTCACACAGCCACTCCCCGTCACACAGCCAGTCACTCACCCACAGCCAGTCACTCACCCACAGCCAGTCACTCACCCACAGCCAGTCACTCACCCACAGCCAGTCACTCACCCACAGCCAGTCACTCACCCACAGCCAGTCACTCACCCACAGCCAGTCACTCACCCACAGCCAGTCACTCACCCACAGCCAGTCAGTCACCCACAGCCAGTCAGTCACACAGCCAGTCACTAACCCACAGCCAGTCACTAACCCACAGCCAGTCACTCACCCACAGCCAGTCACTCACCCACAGCCAGTCACTCACCCACAGCCAGTCACTCACCCACAGCCAGTCACTCACCCACAGCCAGTCACTCACCCACAGCCAGTCACTCACCCACAGCCAGTCACTCACCCACAGCCAGTCTCTCACTCACTCACAGCCAGTCTCTCACTCACTCACAGCCAGTCTCTCACTCACTCACAGCCAGTCTCTCACTCACTCACAGCCAGTCTCTCACTCACTCACAGCCAGTCTCTCACTCACTCACAGCCAGACACCCACTCACTCACAGCCAGACACCCACTCACTCACAGCCAGACACCCACTCACACACAGCCAGTCACCCACTCACACACAGCCAGTCACCCACTCACACACAGCCAGTCACCCACTCACACACAGCCAGTCACCCACTCACACACAGCCAGTCACCCACTCACACACAGCCAGTCACCCACTCACACACAGCCAGTCACCCACTCACACACAGCCAGTCACCCACTCACACACAGCCAGTCACCCACTCACACACAGCCAGTCACCCACTCACACACAGCCAGTCACCCACTCACACACAGCCAGTCACCCACTCACTCACAGCCAGTCACCCACTCACACACAGCCAGTCACCCACTCACACACAGCCAGTCACCCACTCACACAGCCAGTCACTCAGACATGCACTCACAGCCAGACACTCACTAACTCAGCCCAGCCAGACACTCACAGCCAGACACTCACTCACAGCCAGACACTCCCTCACAGCCCGTCACTCCCTCACAGCCCGTCACTCCCTCACAGCCCGTCACTCCCTCACAGCCCGTCACTCCCTCACAGCCCGTCACTCACTCACAGCCCGTCACTCACTCACAGCCCGTCACTCACTCACAGCCCGTCACTCACTCACAGCCCGTCACTCACTCACAGCCCGTCACCCACACAGCCTGTCACCCACCAAGTTATACACCCACACTCACCCACACCACCACACAGCCACCCCATACACACACCCACCCATACAGGCACTCAGATACCCACTCACACAGATACAGACAGCTACTCACATAATATATGTTAGAAATATCATTCATTGGTAGTACAGAAAGTGTACTACTTTTAACTTTTGTGTTAAAACTCATGGCTGAAACAACTCCAAGAAAACCAAAGTCCTCATCCTCGGCTCCACCCCATCCAACTGGTACAACACCTGGTGGCCCCCCCCACCTTTGCAAACCCTCCCACACCACGACAGACCACACACTAAACCTTGGCATCAGTCTAGACTCAGCGCTCACGATGAACTGCCAGATCAACACAGTATCCTTGGCCTGCTTCAACACCCTCTGCATACTCCAAAAACGTTCAGATGGATCCAACCCGAATCCAGAAAAATAGTCATGCACGTTCTCATCAGTAGCAGACTGGACTGTGGCAACGCTTTCTACGCCGGAAACAACAAGAAACTACTTTACAAGCTCCAGACAGCCAAGAACGCCGCAGCCAGATTGGTCCTAGACATACCCGCTATCACCACATCACCCAACACCTCCGCGATCGCCACTGGCTCCCCATCGAAAAAAGAATAACCTTCAAGCTCCTCACTCACGCTTACAAGGTTCTTCACAACATCGGGCCAGCATACCTAAACGACTGCCTCTCTCTTCACGCACCCAAGAGGCACTTCCTATCAGCTGACCTCTCACTGGCCACAATCCCACACATCTACAAGCTAGAACGGGAGGAAAGTCCTTCTCATACCTCGAACATAGGGTTGGAATGACCACCTCCGGCAAACCCCCACACTGCCCCAGTTCAGTAAGGGACCTCAAGACCTGGGTCTTCGGATGACTCCAGCACTCAACAGAGTCACCCCCCTCCCAGCGCATTGAGACCCTCGGTCTCACGGGTGAGTAGTTGCACTTTACAAACCTCTGATTTATTGAAATTTTTAGAAAACACTCACTGGATGAAGTCATCAGTGATGTTACTGACCAGGTCATGAGTGACGTAATATGTGAGGTCATAAGCAGTTAATTTCACTTGTTTGGTATGAGTGAAATCTGAGGCTAACTATAACGTCCCTGTAGGCCTCATTTTTTCAGTGAATTTCTAAGTTTTTTTTTTTTTTAATGTTTCCTAACTATGTCTCTGTAGCCTTATTTTTAAAAAAACAATATATATATATATATATATGTGTGTATATATATATATATATATATATATATACATATATATATATCTCTCTCTCCAAGAGGCCCAGTTACCGGAGCTCCTGGCCCTTCAGGGCGGCCTCGCAGATGGGCATGGGGCAGCCCATTACTTTCTCTCAGCAAGAAAACACATGAAGTGAGGCCCAATACATTTGAAGATGTTTTATTTCGTAATTTGCAAGCGCCTGCTTCCATTGGCCCAACGTTTCGGCGTGATGCCTTGTTCACGGACTGGAAATACAAGCGCCCAGGTGCGCTTGAGCATGCTTCTCAAATGGTGCAGCACGTGACTGTAATTGTCCGACTACTAATCCCATAGTGCTTTGTGCAAGTTTGTAATACACGGTGAAAATCACAAAGTTTTAATCCTTGGTGGTAAAGTTTTTTTTCCACGTTACACAAGCACAATGTTCCAGTGGAATTGCTTTCACAAACAGTCAGGTGAGTATGATTTCGCCGCTGCTCTCAAGTGAATATTCGAAAATTAAAGACATCTTCAAGCTGCACGATCTTGACAGCCTGTGCTGCTGCCAGAATCCCTTCCACGCACCAACCTTATTTGCTCAGTGGCGATCCTTTGTAGGCTGGGAGGTGCGAGTGAGCCTAGCTTCTCAATTAATATCTCCAAGAAGCACAAGGCGTTCCCCAGTTACCGGAGCTCCTGGCCCTTCGGGGCGGCCTCGCAGATGGGCATGGGGCAGCCCATTACTTTCTCTCAGCAAGAAAACACATGAAGTGAGGCCCAATACATTTGAAGATGTTTTATTTAGTAATTTGCAAGCGCCTACTTCCATTGGCCCAACATATCGGCGTGATGCCTTGTTCACGGACTGGAAATACAAGCGCCCAGGTGCGCTTGAGCATGCTTTTCAAATGGTGCAGCACGTGACTGTAATTGCTAATATATATATATATATATATATATATATATAATATATATATATATATATATATATATATATATATATATATATATATACACCCATACATACACACATACATACACACACACATGCACACACAACCATACACAAACACTGAAAAAAAACAAAGGTTGATGGGAGGTTATAATTTAGGTGAACATGTCAGTTAAAACATGTTTTAAATTAACAAAACCACTGAAATTCTCCAGTTGTCTGAACTATAAATTGTGCCCTGCAGTGCAGTTTCATGAACTATAATATAATTTCAGATGTCGTTCGGGATCTTATCAATGCAGTTATTGAACATGTCATGAGTGATGTAATATGCATAGGTAGAAGCATTGCATGGAAAAGGCGCAATTTATAGTTACTTTAGGACACAAGTTATAGTTACTCGAGAGAACTAGAACTGGTGAATTTCAGTGGGTGGGTGTGACCCCCCCTCCCTAAGCCACTGTATGGTCCCAGAGAACCCATCCCCAGGAGCCACCTCCATTTCGGTGTCCCAGTGACCCACAACTCCCAGTGCAGCATTGTTGACCCGCCCATGCTTATGTGCTTCCACCCAGCAGGAGCAAAAAGGCTCCCACCGGGTGGGAGCACCAACGTTTCTCCCTGCCTGTGCACGCACCTGTGGGGAGGGTGACAGAATTGCTCCCACCTGGTAAGAACAGACAGACAAACAAACTGCTCCTGCCACTTGGGAGCAATGGCGGCTCCTGCAGAGCCCCCAACAACAATAATGGTGTGGAGTGCCTCCGGTGAGCGCCCCTAAATAATAAATATAGTGTTGCTGGGTCCTGCCTTGCAGGGAGCCTACAGGGGGCCCTAGGACTACCCCTGGCAGCCCAAAGAAAGTGTGTCAGCACCGTAGGGGCAGTTTTTTACCTGATATAATTAACAGGGGAGTCAAACCATTTTATAAACTGTCGATCTTCCCAACAATTAGTGTGAAGCGTGGAATAAAAGACAAAGTCTTTATATCATTTATGGAGGAGAGGTTGCAGGTTCTCCTTCCAGGCTCCCCCACAAACCTCCTCGATATACACTCCCAAATAACAGAAGCCTTCTGTTTGTATTTTGAGGGCTGAGTCTCAGGTCATTGGCCGGGGTCGACCCCCTATCAGATATAAAGAAGATTTGGCCACGTTAATTTTCAGTCCAGAGTACTCTCCAAAAATCAGCAGAATCCGCAGGGTGCATGGACCCAACCAGGGTGGGTCAAATAAATAAATGAGCACATCATCTCGAATAAGGAAATCTCATCACCTGAGATGCCTGGACCTGGCTCGACACCACGCATCAGGCCGAGAAAAAAAAAAAAAGCCAGCGCTTCGTTATCCCTAAGCCCCCGGGTGGGCCAGGTCCCTGGGGCAACATGCAATTATGAAGAGGGGGTCCCCAGCAGCCCCGGGGACCGCCACTTCCCCAGGGCTTGAATAAAAAAAATGTGTGTAGGGGCTCCAACGTTACGTTAAACGTTACGTTAAAATTATTTGTAACGCGCACTATCACCATCGGTTTCTTGGCGCTCCAACCCGAACCCCCACGCTGCCCCGGGGACCGCCAACTCCCTGGGGCTTTCATATATTTGAGGTGGAGGGCCTTGCAGGCCCCCCAAGCCCCAGGGACTACCACCTCCCCAAGGCTTTTAAATTAAATGGAGCGCCTCGCAGGCCCCCCTAATCCCTGGGGACCACTAACGCCCCGGGGCTCTGATTTTACAAAAAAAATGTGTGGGGGGCCTCAAGCACCCCCACACGCCCTGGGGACCACCACCTCCCCGGGGCATACAAAAATGAAGTGATGGGGTCCATTGCGGACCCCTGGGCCCACCAACCCCCGGGGCTTTAAAGAGTCGGGAGGGGGGCCGTGCTGCCCCCCTCCTGGAGCCCTTGATGGCCCTGGGGACCACCACACCCCAGGTTCGGATCCCGCAATGTCCCGGGGTGCACACCCCCGGGACATTGCCATTTGCTATGGCATGGCAGGAGCACCTGCTCTCGCTTCAACGAAGCAAAGCACAATTGCTTTTGGGCAAGGGGAGCTCCCCTTGCCCAACAGCAATGCCGGCTACCGCAGGAGGCAGGGTGCCAAGCAGGGACCGTGGGGGCTTTGGGGCACCCCCCACAGGCCCCAACTTGAGGGCCGGCCCCAGGGGATGGGGTCCCCGGGGCCAGAAGTGGCCCGAGAGGGGGACAAACTGCACCCCTCCCCTTTATATAAATATATTTTTTTTTTAAAGGAAGGCCTGCCGAGGGGGATGGGGTCCCCAGGGCCAATAGTGGCCTCGGGAAGGGGGGGCCACGCAGCCCCCTTCCTGTTTTTTTGTTATACGAAAATGCTCAGGCCCTGGGGATGGGTTCCCCAGGGCCCAAATAATGTTGAGAGAAGGGGGGCTACACAGCCCCCTCCTAACAAAAAAACAAAAAAAAAAAAAACAGAAGCCAGCATCTCGCCTGAGGTTCCGCCTGCGCCCTGCACCACTCTGCAAACGCGCCGCCTTGGGCGTTTTGAGTTGGGGGGAGTTAGTCCCCTAAAAACTTATCGGTCCTTAGGGGCCAACTAGCCCACCAGGTACCTCCAGTATGCCCCACAGTGGGATTGCTGAGAGGTGGTCCGATGCCATGCCCCTTTTTACACCACTCTGCAAACGCGCCACTTGGAGCATTGCTGGTGGGGCGACGAGGTGCTTTTGTGTCCTGAGGATCTCAGGACACAAGTGAACTTCATCCCCCGATCAGCAGTGCGCCAGGAGGCGTGTTTGCAAAGTGGTGTAAAAAGGGTGTGTGGCCTCAGACCACTCACAGAAATCCAGCTGTGTGGGGCTTACTGGGGGTACCTGGTGGGTTAGTGTGCCCCAGTGACCCTCAGGAGGCAAGGGGACTTCATCCCCCAACCAAGAGCGTTTGCAGAGTGGTGGAGAAAGAGGGCATGGCCTGTGTCCACCTCTCAGCAATCCCAGTGTGTGGGGCTAATTGGAGGTAAGAGGTAGGCTAGTTGGCCCCAAAGGACCCCCAACAGTGAAGGTGACTTCAATCCCCATCCAAGAACGCGCCCGGGAGCACGTTTGCAGAGTGGTGGGTAAAGGGGGCATAGCCTGCTTTGAGAACTTAGCAATGCGGAGGGGTAGTTGTCCCCCAAGGATGTCCTTGGGGGCCAACTACCCCTCTTGTTACCTTCAGTAAGTCCCCCACAGTGGGATTGCTTAGACATCTTCGGAGGCCACGGCCCCTTTCTCCACCACTCTGCAAACGCGCCTCCTGGCAGACTATGGGATGGGAGACGAAGTCCACTTTACTCCTGAGGGACTTTGGGGGTCAGGAAGCCCTCCTGGTACTTCCTGTAAGTCCTACACAGCGGAATTCCTGAGCGCTGGTCAGAGGTCCTGCACCCTTTCTCCACCACTCTGCAAACACGACTACTAGGTAAAGAAGCATTTGCAATGTAATAGGTTTTGCATTTGCGAGAGTTAGAGCTATTGGCGTTGTAAATGTACAAGTTTTTTACTTATGTTTTTAGGTGTAGAGTGAATGTACGTTGTGTGTAGTTGAATTATGTGGTATGTTGTGCAGTGAAATTATGTGAATTATGTGGTATGTTGTGCAGTGAAATTATGTGAAAAGAAAGTATGTGGTATTTAGTGTATAGGAATTATGTGGAGTGGGTTTATGTGTTGTGGAGAGTAATTATGTGGTATTGTAATCTGTGTTGTGGAGTGGTAACCTCGGGTTTAGTCTTCTTCGTTTCCATAGAAGCTAAACTATAAACTCAAGAAGACATAAAAAAAGAAGAAACCACTGAGGAGCACTACTGGACCTAGGCGGAGGTATGAGCAGGGCCACTAGAATTATGTGACTGTTCATCTGCACCAATTTTCACATAATTACACGTTTTCGGCATTTGCCAAATATTCCATCATCTGCTGCCTAATCTGCAGATCTGAACAAAAAAAGCCTTGTTTCTAGCTCAAACGTCTCAAATGTTCCCAAAAATGCAGTGTCACGAGTTACAGCGTGGTGGAAGGCCCTTTGCAAAGCTGGAATGGTCACATGTTACTTTTTGCAAAATGTGGGTGTTAAACTGGTACTAATGGTGCACAAACCTCTCTTTCTGTGCCTCTTGCTGCACCTTTCTTCCTCTTGCTGCACCTCACTTGCCTCTTTCAGCCCTTATTGATTTTTTTCTACAGATCTCTTGCCTCCTTCTACAGATCTCTTGCCTCCTTCTACAGATCTCTTGCCTCCTTCTGCACCTCACACCCTTCCTTCTGCACCTCACTCTTCCTTCTGCACCTCACACTCTTCCTTCTGCACCACACTTCCTTCTGCACCACACTTCCTTCTGCACCTCACACTCTTCCTTCTGCACCTCTTGCTTCTTTCTGCACCCCACTTGCCTCTTTCTGCACCCCACTTGCCTCTTTCTGCACCCCACTTGCCTCTTTCTGCACCCCACTTGCCTCTTTCTGCACCCCACATGCCTCTTTCTGCACCTCTTACCTCTTTCTGCACCTCCATTGGTTCTGACTGCTCTTGCTTCTTTCTGCAACTCTTTTCCAAATTTCTGCATCCCTCTTGCCTCTCTGTACCTCTTGCCTCTTTCTGCACCTGCACCTTTCTGCACCTGCACCTTTCTGCACCTCTCGCACCTTTCTGCACCTGCACCTTTCTCCACCTCTTGCTTCTTTATGCGCCTCTTTATGCACCTCTTGCCTCTTTATGCACCTCTCTTGCCTCTTTATGCACCTCTTGCCCCTTTCTGCACCTCTCTTGCCCCTTTCTGCACCTCTCTTGCCCCTTTCTGCACCTCTCTTGCCTCTTTCTGCACCTCTCCTGCCTGTTTCTGCAGTTCCCTTGCCTGTTTCTGCAGTTCCCTTGCCTCTTTCTGCACCTCCCTTGCCTCTTTCTGCACCTCACTTGCCTCTTTCTGCACCTCACTTGCCTCTTTCTGCACCTCACTTGCCTCTTTCTGCACATCTTCCTTCTGCACCTCACTTGCTTCTTCCTGCACTTCTTTTGCCTCCTTCTGCACGTCTCTTGCCTCCTTCTGCACGTCTCTTGCCTCTTTCTGCACGTCTCTTGCCTCTTCCTGCACGTCTCTTGCCTCTTCCTGCACGTCTCTTGCCTCTTCCTGCACCCTTGTCTTTCAGCACCTCTGTTGCATCTTTCTACACTTCTCTTCCTTCTTTATGCATCCCTGTTGTCTCTTTCTGCACTTCTCTTGCTGGTTTCTGCACTTCTCTTGCTGGTTTCTGCACCCCTCTTGCCTCTTTTTGCACCCCCTTTTTTCTCTTTCTGCACCGGTCTTGCGTCTTTCTGCACCCCTGTTTCCTCTTTCTGCACCCCTCTTGCCTCTTTCTGCAACTGTTGGTTCTTTCTGCACTGCTCTTGCTTCTTTCTCCACCTCTTTTGGAAATTTCTCCAAACCTCTTGCCACTTTCTGTACCCCGCTTCCCTCTTTTTGCACCCCTTTTGCCTCTTTCTGCACCTCTATTGCCTCTTTCTGCACCTGTTGTCTTTCTGCGCTCATACTCCCTCTTACTGAACCTCTGTTGCTTCTTTCTGCACCTCTGTTTCTTTCTGCACCCTTCTTCCCCTTTTTGCACCTCTTCCCGCACTTTTGCTTGTTTCTGCACCTCTTACGCCTTTCTGCACCTCTGTTGCCTCTTTCTGAACCTCACTTGCTTCTTTCTGCACCCCTCTTGCCTCTTTCTGCACCCCATGCCTCTTTCTGCACCTTTCCTACCTGCTTCTACACCTCTTGCCTCTTTGTTCCTGTTGCTTTTTTCTGCACGTCTCTTCCTTCTTTCTGCATCCCTCCAGCCTATTTCTGTACTTGTCCTGCCTCTGTGTACCTCTCCTACTTATTTATGCACCCCTCTTGCCTCTTTTTGCACCTCTGTTGCTTCTTTCACCAATTTTCTTTCCTCTTTCTGCACTTCTCTTCCTTCTTTCTGTACCCCCTGCCTCTTTCTTGCCTCTTTGTGCACCTCTCCTATCTTTTTGCACCTGTTAGTTCTTTCTCCACTGCTCCTGCTTCTTTCTGCATCTCTTTTGCAAATTTCTGCATCCCTCATGCCTTTCTGCACCTTCTTCCCTATTTCGCCACCTCTTGCTTCTTTCTGCACTTCCCCTGCTTCTTTCTGCACTGCTCTTGCTTCTTCCTGCACCTCTTGTACATTTCTGTATCCCGCTTACCTATCTCTGCACCCTTGTTCCCTCTTTCTGTACCTTTCCTACCCGTTTCTGCACCTCTCTTGCCTCTTTCAGTACATCTGTTGCTTCTTTCTGTATTTCTCTTGCTCTTTCTGTACCTTTCATGCCTTTTTCAGCACCTCACTTGCCTCTTTCTGCACTTCTCTTGCTTCTTTCTGTACTCCTCTTGCCTCTTTTGCACCTCTGTTGGTTCTTTCTGCACTGCTCTTGCTTCTTTCTGCATCTCTTTTGCAAATTTCTGCACCCCTCTCACCTCTTTCTGTACCCCTCGCCTGTCTGCACACCTGTTCCAGAAACAGGCAAAAGGCATGCAGAAAGAGGGAACTCTTTCCTCTTTCTGCACCCCTGTTGTCTCTTTCTGCATCCCTCTTGCTTTTTTGCATCCCTCTTCCCGCTGTTCTCTTGCCATGTTATGCAAGTCTCTGGCCTCCTTCTGCAGTTCTCCTGCCTCCTTCTGCACCTCTCCTGCCCCCTACAGCACCTCTCCTGCCTCCTTCTGCACCTCTCCTGCCTCCTTCTGCACCTCTCCTGCCTCCTTCTGCACCTCTCCTGCCTCCTTCTGCACCTCTGTTGCTTCTTTCTGCACTTGTTGCAAATTTCGGTATCCCTCTTACCTCTTTCTGCACCCCTGTTCCCTCTTTCTGTACCTTTGCCTGTTTCTGCACCTCTTGCCTCTTTTGGCACCTCTGTTGCTTCTTTCTGCACTTCTATTGCCCCTTTCTGCACCCCTCTTGTCTCTTTCTGTACCCCTTTCGCCTCTTTGTGAACCTCTCCTGCCTCTTCCTGGAACTCTTGCTTTTTTCTGCACCTCTGACTTAAAGGTAGTTTTAACCCCCCTGTCCTATTATGTAATAGGGCCTTACAGGGGAGGTCATGTAAATCACAAGAGTACCCCAACCCAGTGTGTACCCCAATGTATGTAGGTGTTTTCACTGTATTCTAACTATCTTTCAGCATAGCACTAGCTACAGGCCTCGTTACTCAGAGTTAGTTACCACCAGTACCAGTCAGCAAAAAGTTGGGTGCACACGATGACTTTGCAACAAGGCCTATTTCTGCACCTCTATTGGTTTTTTCTGCATATCTCTTGATACGTTCTGCACATTTCTTAGTCTTCCTGGACTTCTGTTGCCTCTTTCTGCATTCCTCTTGCTTCTTTCTGTGCCTTTCTACCAGTTTCTGCATATGTCCTACCCCTGTAGGCATAGTTAGAAATGAGCATTTAAAGAGCCTTAGAAATTCACTGAAAAACCATAGGTTTCAGGGACGTTATAGGTAGTTGGACATTTCAATCGTACAAAACCAGAGAAAGTCGGCCGTTATAGTGAGTTAACTATAACTCACGCCCCCGCAATGCACTGCTGAGGACATCACATATTACATCATTCATGACATGGTCAGTGACATCACTGATGATATCACTGATGACATCATCCACAAGATAATCTGATGCACCTCCTCATACCCTAATATAACCTTTGATACACCCACTCTAAAATACAGACTACCATTTTCGAAACCATAGACACACCAATACCAGTTACTACAAACCCACTCACCGATTCCTAGGTCTACACACACATCCACTCATTCACCCATACAGTCACTCAAACATACAGACACATCAATACAGCACTATCATATGCACTCACACACCTATACAGACATACACACCACCACTCATCCATAGTTTCTCACACACCTAGTCAGGCAAGCAAAGTATCAATCACACTCCCATTTACTCACCTATACAGTTATACACACACCACTTCACTTATTTATACAGATACTTAATCTCTTATACAATCACTGATACAAGCACACACTCAGCCATACAGCCACTCTCACAATCACTCACTCACAGTCATTTATATACTCCAACACTCACATATACTGCCTTTTACATATGTAGTTACTCACACATGTACCACTGAAACATCCATTCACTAACCAACACACTTGCCCACCCATACAGCCCTTCACAGATGCACTCTTGAACCCATACACTCAGTGAATCACCCACTCACATCTATGCACAGAGTCACACCCCCCACCCACCCACCAAGACACCCATACAGATACTCAGACAACCAATAAATAACCCATATAGACACTCCTGTAGCTACTCACCAACCCATGCAGCTGCTTATACACCAACTGACAGACTGATAGACATTCACATAGATTACTCACTAACCTATCCATTCAGTGAGACACGTTTAATAACTCACTTAAACAGTCAGTCACGCACCTACTAAAGCATCCATTCATACACTTATACACCCACTCATTCTTCAATACACCTTGGTGTAGATGTAGATATATATATATATATATATATATATATCAAACCAAATCCTCTTCTGTTGAAGGAGACGCGGGGACACAGCGGGGCCTTTCAGGAACCGTTTATTTCAAACACTGGCATGACGCGTTTCGGCGAAGCCTTTCTCAAATGCCACGGGTGCTGCGAGTTCCCTAGTTTCACTCTCGTGGATTTCCTCTCCTAAAGTAGGGTAGGTCACACCTGAGCCACATTAATTTAGAGTCCATGAGTCCATTCAATCAATTCAGTATGATAAGGACTGCAATTCCCAGCATGCAGTTTGTTTTTATCTGGAAGAATATCTCTCTCAGCCATATTATCGTTTGCTTTCAAGTAAGCGGCTGATTAAGATTGGTTCAGGCGGAAAATCGTAGCGCTGTGCAGGGCAATAAGCAGGTAGGGAGTTATAGTTAGGACCTATTTTCCATAGGAAATACGCGCAACATTCTATTCGGAATAACGTTGGCGCCGATTGACGAATCTTCACGAAATTTTCCAAACTTTTGGCCAGCTCCAGTCCGCTCCTATTTCACGGTGATTCCTCAAGAGGGGGCCGAGAAAAAAGGGGAGTCCCAAAACGCGTTTTCCCCATGCATTTTCCCATAGGACCTGTTGACGCAGCTTCAGCCATCTTGGGACCAATATACATGATAGCATCTCATTAAAAAGCATTGCAGTTAATAGAAGGTTTTAAGACTTTAGTTACATTATAATAAAACATTTGTTGACGATACCATACTCATTTTAGGAATTGTGGTGTGTTCTAAGTCGATTTTACCATGTGAAAAAGCCTTCTGCTGTGATATCATCAATCATGTTTGAGAGAAAACTGTTTTCTCATGCTTTTCCCACAGAGGTTTGGAAGATGATCTATAAGCTAAACTGAGCATATTTTCTGTAAATTCACATCATCTTTCTCAGTCATGTGAGAATGAAGTCTGACATTCTCAGTAAAACATGTACATCCAACAAGGGCAGATTCTTTTGTGTTCTACTGCAGATTCCCAGTGTTCAAAAGAACAACTAGAGCACTAACAGTCCTACTTATGACAAACGTATTGCACACCTGAAGCCATCTCGATTGGAATAAAGTGGTAACTCTTAAAACATTTAATTTAAAAAAGAACAAAATGAGGGGGGTTCATTTTGCCATAGAAAGTATGATTAGTGCTGCAGAAAGAAAAATTAGGGCACATTTTGAGTGACTTCTCAAATCCTCTTCTATTTCATTAAAAAATTCTGACATGCAGACTGAAACATGCACTTTCAATACCAGCAGCAGACTTCCCTGGTGAGCAGTAGCTTTACTACAGTGATCTAATGAGCAACTAGAGTGCTAACATTCAGAATTTATGGCAAATGTGTGACACATCTGAATGCCTTCTTGATGGAATCAAAGTAAAAAACTGAAAGTATTACCTACTGAGGAGACTGCAGTAAATGAGGAAATCCGGAAACTTCATAACAAATAAATCTCCCAAGAGGGCCACCAGAGACAAAAGAGCCCAAATGTAGCCCAAATATCACCCAGATGTAGCCCAAGTATAGCCCAATGACAGAAGTGTGCAAAACACTTATTTTTTGTGTTTTTGCAGTTTTATATAGTGCATACTTGTCAGGTATTGGAGTGCTTTACATGAGCATTGGTTACATCACACAAGATCAAATTAATTTTGGTTGTAGACATGGGGAGATTAACTGATTTGACCAGAATCACAGAATGTTGAGCTGAAGCAGAAACTCCAACCTGGTTCCCCAGTTGCAAAGTCTGCAGTTCTGGAAGTAACACCACATCCTCTCCCCTAGGTGCAACATTTAATCAAGGGGTCAACTGGATAAAAAAAACAAAGATTACAAGTAATTTTTAAGTTCTTTGTCGCTATTTGAAAACTCAGAAAATATGTCCTCATTTTAGTTTTTTAGAGCACTAACCATAATTTTGATGCAAATAAGACCCTCTCATATATGTAATTTCTAGGAAATGCTCTAGGTATTACAGTTTTGATTACATCAAGATGACGTCAGGCGTTCCACACTTTTGTAATAAATATAGAATGTTAGCAATCTAGTTGTTCATTGGCATACTGTTGAGAGGCAGAGGCCAGGGGCATGGACTCTGAAAATTGAAGGCAGGTAGGAGAGTGCAGAGGCAACAATTTGACCACACTGAGCAGGCAGGAAGGGCAGTGGCAGCCCAACAGACTATGGAGGGCAGTGGAAAGGGGGGGAAGGGGCAACAAACCAACAATACAGGACTGGCAAGAGAGGCTGTGGTAATATAATAGACCATTGTGGGCAGAAGGAAGAGGCAGTGGTAGTACAACCATACAAGCCAACAGACCCGTTTCAGCCAGGAAACGTCCAATGTTTTTAAGCTTAAATGGGCTTTATTTGATCTGTCTCCTGTCTCCAAATTTCCTCTTTTTCAATGCAACTCAAAGGGGAAAATCAATACCCAGTTTTTTTACAAAATCTCCCTCTTACCAAAATGTTCGCAAGTATGGTACAATGGATCGTGGAAGGCAGGAGGTATTGGGGTAATGACATGGACTCGGATAACAGAGGACAGGAGGGTCATGGAGAGGTGCACCAAACTGACCCTACAGGGCAGGCATCAGGGTTTGCAGCAGCACAATACACCACACAGGGCATGCTGGACGGGAGTGCAGCACAACTATCCATAGAAAGCAATAGGGAGGGGACAGGACCATGCACATGGACAACAGAGAACAGAGGGGAAAGAGGCAATGGTAGCTAGCTGACCATAATGGACAGACAGGAGAGAAAGCTGCAGCATAACAGACCATAAAGGGCGGGAGGGACGGATCAGGGGCATTACAATGGAACAGACAAGCCAGGAGGGAGGGAATAGGGGTCTGCACATGGAAACAGAGGGCTGGGGGCAAGGGGGCAGGGCAGGAGCAGCAAGATGATCATGGAAGTCAGGCAGGATGGGCACTAGAAACAAGACACCATGGAGAGCAACAATGAAACTATGATGGCATACACACAGACCATGGAGGGAAGGTGGGAGGGGGTCAGGGGCAGCTAGCTGACCACACAGGGAAGGTGGGAGGGGCCATGGCAGCACAGAAGACCATGCATGGCAAGCAGGAGGGTTAGTGGCAGCACAATGGCTATGATGGGCAAGAAGGAGGGTGCAGGGGCATGCACAAAGAACCATGGAGGATAGAAGGGATGGTCAGGACCTGGGCACAGACAAGAGAGTTCAGGGGAAGGAGCCTCACAACAGACCACACGGGGCAGGCAGGAGGAGCAGTTGCAGTACAACAGACCAGGGAGGGCAGAAGGGTGTGGCAGTAAATGGACCATGGAGGACAGGAGGTAGGGGATAGGGGCTTGGCATGTGGACAGGCAGGGTGGAGGTGGCAGGGACAGGTTACAGTCATCTGACCATGCTAGGCAGGTGGGAGGGGAGTGGCAGCTCAACAGAACACTCAGAGTAGATAGGAGTGGCAGGTCCATGGAACATGGTGGGCAAAAAGGATGGAGCTGGGGCATGCACAAAGACATCGGAGGGCAGGGGGAAGGAGAATAGGGGCAGCAAGCTAAGCACAGAGGCTAAGCAGAAGGTCAATGATGGGCCATAGGATTGGGCAATGGAGGGCAAGAGTGGACTGGTACATCATGCTAAATGGAGGGCAGTGGCAGCACATCAGACCATGCATGGCAGGAAGGAGGAGGCTAGTCCATGGATTCAGACAACAGAGGATAGGGAGGAGGTGGATGGGACAGCAAGCTAACTGTTCAGAGAAGGTGGGTATTAGGAACTTTGTTTTTAAAATGTGGGTCTGTGCGAACTACTTAAAATATGAACAAGTATGGAGCATAATCTCACTTTTATTCAGGAAGAAGAGGACGTTTGTGACTGTGACTCCGGGCTCACTTGGCAGAAACACCCCCTGACCCTCCACCCCCAATCGCAAAATGTAATGCCCGTGAAAAGGGTAGGTGGACGCTGTGTTATATAGAACATAGTCCTGAGAGCACGATTGAAAATGAAAACTAGATATAGTATATGTATAAACTATGCACCAAAAAGTGTGATATAAGATGAACCGGGGCGTGAAATATAATATGCAGTACATTGTGCGCAATGAGAGATTCATTGGAGGGCGCGAGATAGCACAGGCACTAGCGCGTGCTATGTGATATGCGCCTTGGAGTGTAATATGCACAGGGCAGTGTTGTGTAACCTAACTAGTCTCTAAAGTTGTAATATAAAATATGTGCTGGGGAGTGTAACGTTGCATATGCACTGTGACAAACATATGGATCCCAGATTGTAATATGTATGGCATAGCGCTGTGCGTTATAACATAGGCATTGAGGAAGGCACGTTAGATGGGGCAATATAACCCGTGCGAAGGCAAGTGTGGCATGACATTCACGGGGTGGTGTTACAGTGCACATGGGCTAGAGAGTGTCATAGAATACACATTAGCTGGTGGAATACAACACAGAGGTGTGTGGCACTCGGCGGGCACTGGTGGGTGTAACACAGCATTGGGCTCAGCCAGGAGCACGCTGTTACTCTCAAGTGAGGTTCGTCTCCTTTCCAGAGAGTAAAATAAAAAGTATTACACATCCAGCAGTGGATGTGTGTTTTATTAACCGTGAGGGGTGTTCCTTGCATAGTTTGGTCGAATTTTCGTCTAATCCCCTTTGAATGGCTTGGTGTGCATTACATGTGCCCGTCAATAGCTACCCATGTTTGTATAAATAAACGACAAGGGTGTCTACTTGGAGAGTACCCACCGGCGGGGGCACCGGGATTAGGCACGGTAGGGCGTCAGACACGTCAGAGCTTCACTAGCTGTGTAAATACATTCCACGTGGATTCATTGTATGCATAGTCGCCTTTTAATGAATACCACGAAAATCGTCATGGTGATTGGTACATACGGTTTGTCCAGCATGTCCTAGGTGTTTCTATAAATATATTTTTTTTTAAAATAATAAAAAACAAAGGCTGGCCCCGGGGGATGGGGTCCCCGGGGCCATAATTGGCCTGAGGAGGGGAACAACGCAGCCCCCCTCCTAAAGAATAAAAAAAAAAAAAAAGGCCATGACCTGGGGGTTGGGGTCCCCGGGGCCGATTAAGGCCTTGGGAGGGCCAAATTTATTTTTTTCAACAAAAGGAATTAGGGTGCAGGCCCTGGGGGATGGGGTCACCAGGGTTAATAAATTAGAAAAAGAAGGGGGCCACACAGCCCTCCTTCTTAAATAAATAAAATAAATAAAAGACTGGCATCGCGCCGGAGGTCACGGCCCCTCCTTGCAGCACTCTCCAAACACGTCCCCTGGCCAGTTGTAAATTGGGGAATTAATTCCCCTTCAATACTGAGGGTCCCTGAGGGCCAACTAGCCCAACAGGTATCTCCAGTATGCGCCAGGGAGCTGTGTTGCAGACAGGTGTTCTGAAGCCATGCCCCTTTTTACATCTCTCTGCAACGCAGCTCTGTGGCGCTTACTGGAGGTACCTAGTGGTCTAGTTGGACCCTAGGGACCTTCAGGATTCAAGGGGACTTAATCTCCCAACTTAAAACGGCCACAGGGCATGTTTACACAGTGGGGAAAGGAGGGGACGGGGCCTGAGGTGACGTCTGCAAACACGCCCTGTGGCGCGTTTCAAGAGGTAGTTTTAATCCCCTGCCCTATTATATACTAGAGGCTTACAGAGGAGGTCATGCTAATCACAGGGGGACCCCAACGCATAGTGTTCCCTAGTGTATGTAGGTGTTTTCACTGTATTCTGAGTGTCTTTTAACATAGCACTGGCTCTAGGACTGGTTAGTCAGACTCAGTTACCACCAGTATCCGTCTGAAAAAGTTGAGGGTACAGGATGATTTTGCAACAAGGCTTCTTTCTGCATTTCTTTTTTATTCTTTGTGCGTTTTTTCTTCTTTCTTCACATGTCCTATCTCTGTAGGCATAGTTAGAAATTAGCATTTAAAAAACCTTAGAAATTCATTGAAAAAACCATAGGTTTCAGGCACGTTATAGTACGGAATTAGCATTTAAAAAAACCTTAGAAATTCACTGAAAAAACCATAGGTTCAGGGGCTTTCTAGTTAGCTGGACTTTTCACTCGTACAAAACCATTGAAATTTCCCCGTTATAGTTAGTTCAGCTAAGTATAACTCGCGCGCCCGCAATGCACTGCTGATGACGTCACATATTACATCACTCATGACATGGTCAGTGACATCACTCATGACATCTCAAATGACATCACTGATGACATCATCCTTGTGATAGAGTGGCAGACCTCCTCTCCCCCTAATATAACCTTTGATACACACATTCAAAAATAGAAACTAAGATTTTCAAAACAATGGACATACCAATACCAGTTACAACAACCTATTCAGGAATTCTAAGATCCACATACAGATCCACTCATTCACCAACAGTACTATACAGTCACTCATACATGTACTCACTCATCATATGTACTCATACACCTATACATCCTGTTACACAACGCCACTCATCCATAGAG